>NC_063045.1:11755383-12055383 GCF_018812025.1 Megalobrama amblycephala | reverse complement strand
TGAATAGGGAAGGTGTAGGACATACAGCGCAAGCTTTTTTTGAAGAATATGGAAAGCGGAAGATAAGACCCCTAGATAAGACCGTTATTCCTCGTCTAGTATTGTTTAAAGCCCTTTGAAGCGGCACTGAAACTAATTTTGACCTTCAACCGTTTGAAGTCCACTATAAGGAGAATAATCCTGGAATGTTTTCATCAAAAACCTTAATTTCTTTTCAACTGAAGAAAGACAGACATGGACATCTTGGATGACATGGGGGTGAGTAAATTATCAGGAAAATTTTATTCGAAAGTAGACTAATCCTTTAACTCACCTTTTGCCAAACAGTCGGAGAGCTGCCATTTCATATTCTCTAATAGTGCGATTCAATCAATTGGCTTTTTTTATTGAAGGTATTAGGATTAAAGTACTTGATTGGTTAACAAACTGTGACTGTGGTTTGCTGTGTAAAGCTGTATATATATTGTGTGTACATTTATATTGTATTTATGGTTTAATATAGTAAACTTTGTAATCTGTTTATCATGGATTGCAATTTTAGGACACAAGTGAATAAAATCTAATTTGCAGAAAATTGTTTGTCTTTTTACTATGGAACTAAAGTATTAAAAACAGACAAAACAATTGCTCATACAGCAAAATATTTAACTTTTATTGTAAAGCATGTTTAGATACTTTGTGACATATTTACATATTGGTCGGTCAAAAAAACGATACACCATGTTAAAATTTATAATGACGACAACAAAACCACAGAACATTAAAAAAAAAAGCACACAGTATTCTGAGACGAAGAGAATATATTACAGGAAATCATCTCATAAATATCCAAAGCACACAACTAATATTACAGATGAACTCATCTGTCTTACGTCAATAAAATATAAATTTGGTCAAATGTATCTTAAAACAAGCCATTCATCTTGTCTCTATGAAAACCAAAAATATAGAAAGGCCACTGGCAAATTTCACCTCCTTTTTTCTCAAATGTTACTTTGTCAGTTGGCATTTACGAAGTGTTTTGCGTAAACGTACATATTTTTGTAAAAGAATGTTTCTACACAAGGCCAAAGCGAATCCAGACAAATGACACGCCATGTATTTCAGTTTCACTATTGGTTTAGAGTCAGCTCTACCGTTGTTTTATGAAACTCAACTCGCTCAATTGTATAAGAAAGGCTGACGCTGATCAGATCTCGCAATTGGAAATTTCAAGCATCACTTAAATTCACCAGTTCCCATCAACAACACAATTTAAGCTGGGGAAGGCACCATTGATTCTAAGTGGTATAAAGAAAACAGGCATCAGCTTAAACATAAGCAACAAACAAAAAAGGAAATCTGAAGCCGTACCACAATCATTCCAATGCAACGTTTGTTTGTCAAAGTCTGAAACTGAACTCGGTTAAGGCCATTCACTTGGAAATCCATACAATTATGTGTTATGTTCCCTAAAAAAAGGTCACTGGGCCTCAAGAACGACAAGCGAATTTCATGAATTCCAACAAAAGTTTTACAGAAATTCGCTCAATTCTTATACAAACAAAATGGTCTCGTAAAGAGTTTTACAAACAATTTACATGAATCATTCAACTCGAATTCGTATGAATGGTTATACGGACGATTCGTTCAGCATGAATTCTTACAAATGATTTTACGACTCAAATTTTGTAATTAGATTTATGAATTATTTACCAATCTGTTCCACTCAAAATCTTACGAACGATTTACACAAACTCTAAAAAGCTGAAATTCTTACGAATGGTTTTACGAATGACTTTCTACGCAAATTCTTGCAAATAGATTTAGGAAATGATTTACACCATTGTTATCCGTTTCAAATTTTTACGAATGTTTTTACGAGCAAGTAGCATAAGTTTGTGAATTCTTGCGAATGGTTTTACAAGCGTTTTGTACAAATTCGATCCGCTTGAGTTTCACGAATGAAGCCTGTTGTTTGTATGTATGCAAGTATGTTCTCGCTAGGCCCTTCTGATAAGGGGAACACACTGTGTTCGGAAACATTCCTGACCGGGTTAATGTCCCTGAGTGAGCTATGGTAATGAACTAGACAGTCGAAAAAAAGAGCAACGTAAAAAGAAAAGAAAAAGGCAAAAAAAACAAAGAATAAAAAGAATAAATACAAGCCATTGCAATAGTGCCTTTGGACAGAACCATCGTTAAATATATGTTCTTCTATATACATTTCTTTTAAAAAGTGGTGCTCTATTCATGATACAGCAGGGACACCCAGTCTCAATCACTGAGACTTTCCTTCCAGCAGAGTTCACACACCTGTCTGTAATTTTCACTTAATTAGCGAGTTCAAAACTCTGCAGGAAGGTAGAGCTCCAGGTGCAAGACTGAGCGTGCCTCCGATATATAGCTTTACGTTTCAATAAATGACAACAGCCTCCATGCGCAGTTCGTTTGTCAATGTAAGGGGGCGTGGCCAATACAGCCACATCAAAACTCCCAATCACACGTTAGTGTCCTGTAGGAGGGGCTCTTTGGCCTCTCCGGGTGGGTGGGGACTGTGCGGGTGCCCGTGGGGTGATGTGGGCTTCTTCCAGCTGCCCGCACGAGTGCCAATATGGGGGTGTTCGGGAATGAAAAGAGCCACCAGGAGCGCCAGCAGCACAGAACATGCGCCGAAGAGGAACGGCGGCCCTGGGATTATTGCACTCTGTGAGGGGAACACAGTTAACACAAAGTCAAGACTTTTCCCAAAACGTGCCATTTACACACAAATGTTTGTAACGTGAATACGAGCAATGACTTTTTAAAATGCATCTCTATGAACTCTTTCACACTGTGTATAAAATACCGTGACGATTCACTCATTTTCACATGTTGAGGCTAGAATGAGTATGAATTGTTTGGACACCAAATATTTTGCAATTTTACTGACGATTTACACAGATTTGTTCTTCTTAAATTATTGCAAATAGATTTATGAACTATTTACTTCTTAAGAACGGATTTACACAAATTGGTACTCCACAGTTCCTTCAAGTATCCAAATATTTTTTAGAGAATAACGAAAAATTGTTTCTGCTTAAATTCTTATGAACGGTTCTATGAACGTGTTTTGCTTGAATTCTTGCAAATAGTTTCACAAACTATTTAAATGTTTTTCTCTTGACTTAAGAATAGATTTATGAACAATTTACACAAATTTGTTCAGCTTGAATCCTTGCAGTTTTACAAACTATTTATTCTTCTTGACTTCTTCAGAATGGTTTTACAAGCAATTTATATAAATTGATAGGGATGCACCGATGCCATTTTTAAGGACCGAATACGAGTACTGATATTTTTTTTTCCTGGTACTCGCCGATACCGATGCCTATACATTTATTAATTTCTTTTTTTTGTGATGTTGCAGTTTTCCCAAGCACGACACAGTGAGACTAATGAATGTAGGACAGCTTCTTTATTATTATTCCAATGAAAAAAAGTATTAATTTTTATGTGCTTGTCACAAACTTAAAGCACAAATTTCACAATGTCCAATAACCTTCAAAGGGCATAATTATTAAAGTCATAATAAAAAAAATCAAGTCTTTTTTTAACCTGCCTTTCAAAAAGTGCTAAACAAATATTACAGTACAAATGTTTATAACATAACACTGTGAACCAATGTAAACACAACCAGATTTCTCATGGTGGAATATGGACGAGTGGGCAATATGACCATGATATGAAAACATTTATTTCACAATATATATATATATACATTCATTTAACATCTTTTGTTGTTTTATTAACATTAATGACAGACAAATATTTAATTAGGCTACTCTCCCTTTAATATCGAAGCCATGCATGTAATATACTGACACATATCCTGTTTATACGCACCTGTTTGCGTCCACTTAAGCCATAACCGACTGTATTTATGTGAGATACTCCACACAATAGACATTTTGACAACTATTTGTGCATTTGGCCATTCAGGCGCAAGGAGAACTGATCGCGTGCTGTCTGAGAGAACTGGGATCGTGCGCAAGAAGGAGAGAGAGAGCACTTCTGGTCTGTCATTCTGCGGGATTTGCATGCAGTTCGCAATGTGTCGGTTGTCATCATTAATTTTAAAGTATGTTCACACCCCTGAGGCTGACATTGTTTCTGCTGCTGCTGTCGGTGTCTCTGTGCATGGAAAATTCTGTCAGTTACGTCACGTGAGGTATCGGTCTTTGGTTTCGGTGGTATTTTTACGAGTACATGTACATGAGCTTGGTATCGGGCCCAATACTGTTACATGGCATCAGTGCATCCCTACAAATTGATACTGCACAATTCCTTCAAGTATCCAAATATTTTTTTAGAGAACAATGAAAAATAGGCAATTTTGACACAATTTTCACAAATTGGTTCTACTCAAATTCTTACAAATGGTTCTACGAACAATTAACAACAAACTCATTCTGCTTGGATTGTTTTTTTTCCAGATATTTAACTTTTTTTCAGAGAATAACAAAAATGATTCATATTTACAAAGAAATTGGTTATGCTTCAATTCTTACGAACAACAATTAACAACAAACTCATTCTGCTTGATTTAAAATTTAAACAAATTTTTGATTTAAAACGAATGTATTCTGTTGACTTGTGGAGGCTAGGTTTTGTTTTTAATGGCAATTCATTCAGGTATCCATCCTTTTTTTCAGAGAATTATGAAAATCATGCAATGCCATGAAAAACTGTTCACAAGTATCTTATACTTGAGTGTTGTTTAGCTGCTATGGACTTCTGCATTTTAACTATAGCATCTATTATAAAAAACTAGCTATTAAAACAAACCTGAAAACAACATAAACATCTTTCAACATAGTTCAGTTAAATGCAATGACGTGCGGTAATTTACCTGTTGGTGGTGATCATGGTGATGCTGTATATCCGGGTCTTTCTCTGGAACTTGGTCCAACTCGACATGAAATATGTAGAAGATGAAACCGTAGAGGGCCGGACCCAAACCATTACACAGCCCACGGATTCCCGTAACCATACCCTGACCCACGCCTACAGAAACAAGAGCTTTAGCAGTCGGCCCTAAAGAATAAACCTGCATATGTAACTTCAATTCAAGAAAACCTACCTTGCTGATCCGGATCGGCTGTGCGGGAAATCAGGGCACTTACAGCAGGGAAAGTGATACTAGACATGGCGGCAACGGCTCCAGCTGCCCACATCATCCTGGAAGTTAGGAACGATGGATTGGACATTCATTAGTAAAGAATCATTAACAGTTTACATTATTCTTAAAGCAACAGTTTAACTAAAAATGAAAAAGGCCATCATTAATGCCATTATTCACTAAAAAATATGACTTATTTTAAATGTTTCAATTTTATATTTTAACACATTAGGCTTCTGGTCTTACCATGGCTCAGATCCGAACCCATACCAAGCGAGTTGCAGAATCTGAAATCCCAGGCCCAGCAAAATTGTATTCTTGTTCCCGATGGAACGCATGAGTAAACTTAATACTACAGTCTACAGGAGAAAAGAAAAAAAAAGAAAAAAAATCACATTCAACATCATCCCTACTATAAAATGAAGAAGTAAAAATCTTTTAAAATCATTTATTATCATGTATCTTACTGACCTGTGCAACAATAGACAGCAATCCTAGAACAGCGATGAAAGCTGCAACACTTTCAGGTGAAAATCCCATTATCTGGATAAGAGGATAAAACTTTACGACCCTGTTTGTTATCAGGATTTCAATAAAACAGACTTGACCCACTAACCACAACTAATTAGTAACCGAGTTAAAGATTAACCACAGAGATAAACGAAATCTCTCTGTTGACGAACCTGTTGCAGATACAGGAAGAAGCTAGAGTATTGTCCAGCTTCAGGCAGATACGACAGGAACACTGTTATACAGATGAGCAGAACTGTCGAGTCTTGACCCACCTTCCTTAGAGACTGTAGAGAGAAACAGATTGGGTGAAGTGATTTTTTTTTTATTGTACATGCTAATTACTCCTATTTTTAAATCTAATGCCCATTTAAAATTAATATTTAAAAATTATATTTAAATGATTTAACACTGCAAATGTATTCCTTTAAAATGCTATTATAATGCATTTTAAATTACTGATTTTAGTTTTTAGTGTAATGTCAGCCATTTATCAGTTTATTGGCCTAAAAATTAATTCTAAAATTCAGCATCAGGTAGGATTTTAACATCAATCCATCCCTTTTTGTAAAGGTATTGCAACCACGTATTGACACGTGCTGTACTAATACAGCTTGAGATTTGTTCGATTTGCATTCATCAGTGTGCTTTGAAACCACATTTAACAGCCTCTCATGTGTGTCTTCTAAAATTTACAGGAACACATTAACCAATCAAAACCAAGAATAATGTGGTGGAAACTTTAACAGGCTTCGCAGGAACTCTTCAGAACAAACCACGTGTGAAACTCCCATATATGACATGCGTAAGCAGCGTACAGATATGATGCAGCTTTCAAAAAATCCATTATGTCAACACCTCAAACTGTGGAGGATGAAATGGGTGTTAAAAAAAAACAAAAAAACTTCCCTATTGAAAACCACACAGGATATGAGGGGTGTTGTGCCATTCTCTCTTTTTAAAATAAACATTTCCAGCAACATTAATGCTGAAGTTACTGCATTTGCAGTGCATTTAACAATTTGAAACAAACAGACTGACTGGACTGTGATATTATTGTACCAAGCAGGTTCAAAGAGTTCAAATCTACTCACAGCAAAGGGGTCAGCTTGTTCCCAAGAGATGGGGGCGCCCCAAGACGCCGGCCTCATCTTTTCTGGAAGTGACTCGGGCACGGCCACTAGGATAAAGCAGATGTCCAGCATAGCGATGGCAGAAGCCAGAACCACTACCAGAGTGTCTCCATAAACCTGACTCAGATACGCGCCGATGGCCGGGCTGATCACGAGACTCGCCGCAAACGTGGCAGAGACCTTTTGAAAAAGGCACAGACAGGTTTAGTGCAAAAATAGAGGGGCGTGAAGAGAGATGATGACGTGTTGATGGGTTATACGCACCATGCCGTAAGCCATACTGCGCTCATGCTCTTGAGTGATGTCGGCCACGTAGGCGAATATAACCGAGAAGGTAACGGCAAACACTCCAGATACAGAGATAACGGCAAAGTACCACCTGAAACACAAGAGGAATGCTTTAAAATCATTCTGAGCATGTGATTTAAGATGTGCACGATGTGCATTAAAAAAAAAAAATACAAAACAGACTGATATATCGTTGAGACTGATATTTGTGCTTTTTGAGAATATCCATATTGGCTTATCAGGTTATTTTACAATATTAACCTTATCAGTATTATATTACAATGAATGTGTTGTAAATTACAATACAAACTGTACATTTTAGACAGAAAATAATATGAAAAATAAAAAATGTATGCAGAACAATGTTCATTTTATTTCATTGATTTTGTGTACATCTAATTTGCTTCTTTTTAAATTAAATTAAAAATTAAAATTAAATAAAAAAATAAGATTAAGTTCAAAAAAGTATTTTAAATACTTAACTAAAAGTAAAACTGAAATAAAAATAAATTAAAGCTAAACTGAAATATTAAAAACTAATAAAAATGACATGAAATTGAAAATATAAAAATTAAATCTAATTAAAAATATGAATAAATATTAGAGTACATTAAATTAAAAATTGTTTTTATTTTTATTTCAATGTTTCATTTTTGTAACATTTTACAATAAGGTTCATTAGTTCATCAGTTAACTACATTAACGAACAAATAATGAACTTATTTATAAATAGTTACACATTAACATAAATATAGTTCATGTTAAAATTTCAACATTTACTCATACATTAAAATGAAGAGTTGTATTTGTTAACATTAGTTAATGCACTGTGAAGTAACATGAACAAACAATGAACAATTGTATTTTAATAAACTTTTTTTGTTAATTGTTAGATCATATTAGCTAATGCATGAACAAATGAGACCGTATCGTAAAGTATACAAAATATTTTGTTTTATGTCCAAAAAAAGAAAAGTAACGAACCATGGGCTGATCTTCATTAAAGGAATTGGAGCACACGTGAAGAACACCGTGAGTAAGAGAAAGGACTTCCTTCCCCACACGTCTGACAGAGCACCAATCAGAGGAGCGCTTAGAAACGACAGCAGACCCTGCCAACAAAAGCATCAGTTGATGAATTATGAACTCGACTCTAATAGGTCTCATACAGGAAGACGTTAAAGATGATACCTTAACTCCCTGAATCAAGCCATTCATGAGAAATGTGTGTTTCGGGAATGTTTCATGAAGAGCCTGCAGTCACATGACACAAAACAACATCAGTTATGACACCCATGCAAGTGTATTTTGAACTTTTGTACATGATCATGTTACACAATATAATAACAGGGGCATACAAAGGGTTTCTAAACACGACAGTAAGTCACTTGATATGAAAATAAAATCTTGCTTCCATTAAGATGTTTTTCTTCATACAAAAACATTCTAATTTCTGTTTAAAACAACCCAACTTACTCCTAAAGTAGGTGCTGTGAGCAAACCCCAAGCGAAGAACTCCAGAAATATGACGATAACAGCATGATAAACGCTGGGGGAACCGAAGCCCTGAGGCTGGAGAGAGAAGAACCAGAGATGGTGAAGAACATGTGAAGAAATCAAACAGCATTATTATACATCCTTAAAGCTGCAGTTTGATTTTGACAACAGATAAGATAAGTGCCAACCACTGTCGATTCTGGTTGCTGTAGGCAAGATAAAACTTAAAAAGGACGTACTAAAAACTAAAAAGTTTTTCCTTTGCATTTTTCGCATACAGACATTGACAGACAGCAGCATACAGACAAGCAACATTGTCAAAACGATCCCTGGTGCTGTATTTATTTAAATTTAATTAAAACATTTTTTAAAAATTATTTTATATTTAAATTTTAAATTTCTGAAATTAAAAAAAAAGCAGTCTACAATTTTTAAAAATAAAAACCAAACAAAATTGATCTTGACAGCCAGCGAACAAGACAAAAACTCATACATTTCTGCCATCATTTGTGTTTTTAAGCATTTCAGACAAATTTTTTTGATCAAGGGCCTATTTGTAAAGAATTGGCTTTTTTCAGGCAGTATTGTAATAGTCAACTTACAACAACCAACGATTGTCAACTTACAACATTTTTCACAGTCGATCAAAATAGGCAAGTATTGTTTTAATGGCATATTTACTTGTGAATGTCCACTGAATGTCCAATGTAGTGTGATTAACAAGGCTATTGAATACGGATGTCCGAATGTGCGAATATAAAACCAACTTTACCCAAGTTTCTAAATCTCTGCAAACATATTATGTTATTTTTATGCTTTAGTACAGTCAAAAAAATTACAACACCTTTAAGCTGAAGTACTAAAATTATTAAATCAAAGTGAAATAAAACAACAAAAGGGCATAGCAAAATTACTAAAACTGAAACTAAAATGAAAAAGAAAACTGAAAATGTAAAAGGCTAATTCAAATTAATAATAAATATTTTAATAGTATAAAAATAAATACTCAAATAACACTTTCAATAGATACATTTCATGACACATACATTCAGATATCAGATTCAGTCTAAAATGTAATGACAAATATGAAGTTTCACATTTCTTCCCTTACAAATAATACTGTGGCGGTACTATGACAATAACATTTATATTGATTTATATGATGATGTTGATTGACTACCATATTCATCTAACTTACCATGTTATTTACCTCAAATAACAGCATAAAATTACCATGGGATGGTACCACGCAACAAAAGGGTAAATCTAAGGCTAGCAATACAAAGATTTTTATACTACTTTTTTATCATAAGTGAATCATATAACAAATTAATCATTTTCTTATATATGTGTTTTGTGATAAAAAACAAAGAAATTATTTTATTTGCAGTCATGACAGATGAGCTGGACATCTTTAAACACCCCTAATGTGTCATATAACCATCTAAACACTGATATTATCACGTATATAATGATTTAAAACGTTAATCTTAATATTTAGGCCTATGCGTGCAGATTTTATTTCTTGGTAATTACAGGAAGTAAACGCTGATGTTTACAGCCATGATGAATGACAGATTTGAAGTTACAATCCTCCAGAATATACCCAAAACATTATTCTCTCAAACATTAACAAAATAGTTATGTATATGTGTACCTAAGATCTAAATCTTCGTGTCTACGTGTTTGTTGTGGTTAAATCCAGCAGACACTCACCGTTCCTCCATCCTTGATGATGATTTTCTTCGCCAGCAACAAACTGCGATTCACTCGCTTCTTCTTTTTCTGGGTCATATTATCATCCTAGTTCTTCACACTAGGTTAAAATCGGGTTCGTTTTAACGTAAACGCATGTGCGTGAATGCGGAGCGGGATATAGAGGAGGGAAGAGGGGGGAATTTTAGGAATTTTGGTCTGTTTTCCGTCCATTCAGTTTCGCATCATGTACACAGCAGCCATTTTCCCGAAGAAAGACGCATGGTGGCGTGATGACGTCTGCATCATTCGATTCCGCCTGGTCACGCCCGCACTCAAGGCGCACACGTGGTCAAAACAGGAATATACGAAACACGAGTAAAAACAAAACAGCTACTAAATTATACTTATGCCCTATATTTGTTATATAAGCTATTTTATTATTTTCCTTTTAATTTTAGCTTAATTTTTACCATTTCTCTTTTTTTGAAGTTCACTGAAACTATATTTATTATATTTAACATGTTTAACCAGAAATCACTACTGTACTTCTTATTTATTTATTTGCATTTGATAAACTTTTCCTGCATCCAAAACATACTGAATAGGTACTACATTGGAATTTGAACGTACTTCGCGACCATTAAAAAAAGTATGTTCTGTATAGTATGGATATGAGTTAGGCCCTGTCCCAAATGGCACCCTAAACCCTCACGGTCTTCCTCTGAGTCCGCACTTTCATGACGTAATGCCGCTTTGACTGCCGGGTAAATTCCTCTACGTAGCTCACAGGCCCTGTCCCAAATGGCACACTTCATGCGCACTTTCAGTCTTGTGGACTTACAATGGCCGCTGCATGACTGTACACAAGACCGTAGAGTGTCCCATTCGTCATTTAAAGGAACACTCCACTTTTTTTGAAAATAGGCTAATTTTCCAACTCTCCTAGAGTTAAACAGTTGAGTTGTACCGTTTTCGAATCCATTCAGCCGATCTCCGGGTCTGCCGGTACCACTTTTAGCATAGCTTAGCATAGTTCATTGAATCTGATTAGACCGTTAGCATCTCGCTCAAAAATGACCAAAGAGTTTTGATATTTATCCTACTTAAAACTTGACTCTTCTGTAGTTACATCGTGTACTAAGACCGACGGAAAATGAAAAGTTGCGATTTCTTGGCCGATGTGGCTAGGAACTATACTCTCATTCTGGAGTAATAATCAAGGAACTTTGCTGCCGTACCATGGGTGCAGGAGGTGCAATGATATTACGCAGCGCCTCTACCAAATGTCTCCATGGTTGCAAGGCACGCTCCCTGTGCAAACGGGGTCACAGGCGCTGCGTAATATCATTGCGCCTGCTGCACTCATGGTACGGCAGCAAAGTTCCTTGATTATTACGCCAGAATGAGAGTATAGTTCCTAGACATATCGGCCTAGAAATCGCAACTTTTCATTTTCCGTCGGTCTTAGTACACGATGTAACTACAGAAGAGTCAAGTTTTAAATAGGAAAAATATCTAAACTCTTTGGTCAGTTTTGAGCGAGATGCTAATGGTCTAATCAGATTCAATGAACTATGCTAAGCTATGCTAAAAGTGGTACCGGCAGACCCGGAGATCGGCTGAATGGATTCGAAAACGGTAAAACTCAACTGTTTAACTCTAGGGGAGTTGGAAAATTAGCCTATTTTCAAAAAAAGTGGAGTGTTCCTTTAAGCTTAAAGAAAAGTGCTCATGAGCGCCCCCTCTGTGGCTGCTATGCGCCCTCGATGTGCACTTCTGCTGAGCCTGCAAGACTGCGAGTGGACTTTACCCGGCAGTCAAAGTGGCATTACATCGTGAAAGTGCGGACTCAGAGGAAGACTGTGAGGGTTTAGGGTGCCTGGGACAGGGCCACAGTCTTGCGGGCTCAGCAGAAGTGCGCGTTGAAGGCACATAGCAGCCGCAAAGGGGGCCCTCACGAGCACCCTTCTTTAAGCTTAAATGACGAATGGGACACCCTACGGTCTTGTGGACTTAACAGACTTGTGCACGCAGCGGCCATTGTAAGTCCACATAAAGTGTGCCATTTGGGACAGGGCCTGTGAGCTACGCAGAGGAATTTACCCAGCAGACAAAACGGCATTATGTCATGAAAGTGCGGACTCAGAGGAAGACCGTGAGGGTTTAGGGTGGCATTTGGGACAAGGCCATAGTCATATCTATACTATACAGAACATACTTTTTCTGTAAAAAACCGAAAGTGCACATGAAGTGTGCCATTTGGGACAGGGCCTAATATGTCCAGACGTACTATCAGCCATATTGTTACGGTCATGTGACCTTCCACCAGTTTCGCTTCACTGCCATTCATAAATCTTCTCCTAGGGGCCTCATGGGATAGTAAAGTGTCCAGTGGATGCACACTTCAGAATCTTGTTGGTAGTAGGTGAGCTGGGTACTTTTCGCCTACCGTTTTTTGAATACTATGAATCTGGACATATTACTCTGTTGGCATACTGCTTTTTGCATACTATATAGTGGGAAAGTATTCAATTTTGGACACAGGTGCTGAATTCGGAACCGCATACTAGTATACTATTCATACAACTTTTACCATATCTTTCAATGGCAGAGATAGTAAGAGTAGTATGCTAGTATGCAGTACTGAATTTAGCAAGGGTTTGACTTGATTTAGTGCACTTGAACATTGAAGCCCTAATAGCATTCCCATGAATAAGCCTGTTAAAATGGAGTGGTTTTAACTACATTACAGATGACAGACAACTTACAATTTTTGGATGTATCTGGTGTCCATTCACAAAAGCAAAACATGAATGTTAATGAATTTTATTTTGCATTGAACAAAGCATGTTTGATGGTTCTACAGTACCATGCACACAGGAATCTGAATTCAGTCCCAATGACGAATCCCTTCAGGTTGAAGATTTGGGATGTCAGAAATATTCACAGGTCAGAGGTGCCTCACTGTCCTCTACAACATATTCATATTTACAAGCTATAAAAAAAAAAAAAGAATAATAAAAAAAAAAGACCACAGCACATAAATACCACACATATTACAGTCTGTGTCATGTAGAAGATTTAAGCAATAAATAATAAATATGAAATGAACACGTACATTTTTAGGTCTAGGTATGTAATACCGCTATCATTTAATGAACACGTTTTTTTTTCCTCGGCAGTCTCAGTAAATTCTCTTTTATTGCGAGGACTACTGCCAGTACAAATCTGACAACCACTAATAATAAAAAACTAAATTTACAAGCATGACAGGCATCAAATACTGAAACCTTTCTATCTATTTTTGAGCATCTAAAACCATATGGTGAGTCATTCACACATTAACATGCTACATTCAGTGGTACGTATGTGCCAACCGCTGGTGTGAACACGCTTCACTCAATGATAAAACAAACATATACGAACCGAAAAGGAGAAATACCGTTTTCTTCTCTGAGATGTTCTTGTGGGATTAAAGACTCCAGTTTCCTGTCAAGCGCATTTGAGATGGAGGGTTATGACAATGATTTTGGCATTATGTGACTCTTGCTGTTACAGGAAAACTGTATTATAAGAACAACCCTCAGACAGGAAACCATGGCAACCTTATTATAGGAACAGCACAAGACCAGAAAACAGTTACAGGAACAATCCTCAGGGTAGAAGCCATGGGAACCATGTTATTGAAGCAACTGTCAGACTGGAAACCATGGCATCTGATTTACAGGAACATTTCTCAGCCTGGAAACCATGACAACCATGATTTTGTAGCAACTGTCAGACTGGAAACCATGGCAACAGTGTTATAGGAACAACTGTCAGACTGAAAACCATGGCAACTACATGTTACAGGAAAAACTCTAAGATTATCATAACAAAAGCATTACAAAATAACTAGCAGACTGGAAACCATGGCACACTGTGTTACATTGGGTAAAAAAAAAAAAAGAAAGATCAGATCAGAAACCATGGCAAATGAGTTACAGGAACATTACTCAGACTGGAAACCATGGTAACCATGTTACAAGAACACCCGTCAGACCAGAAACCATGGCAACAGCGTTACAGAATAAATCTGAGACTATAAACCATGATGACAATTGTGTTTCAGTAACATCCCTCAGAAAGGGAGCCATGGCAACTGTTATCGGAACAACCGTCAGACTGGAAATCATGCCAACTGTGTTACAGAAACATCCCTCAGATCAGTAACCATGGCAACTGTGTTACAGAAACATCCCTCAGATCAGTAACTGAGTTACAGGAACATTTCTCAGATTGGAAACCATGGCAACAGATTTACAGAACAACTATCAGAAAGGAAACCATGTCAACTGTGTTACAGGAACAACCCTCAGAAAGGAAACCATGGCAGCTGTGTTACAGGAACATCCCTCAGATCAGAAACCATGGCAACTGAGTTACAGGAACATTTCTCAGACTGGAAACCATGGCAACCAGGTAACAGAACAACCATCAGAAAGGAAACCATGTCAACTGTGTTACAGGAACATCCCTCAGATCAGAAACCATGGCAACTGAGTTACAGGAACATTTCTCAGACTGGAAACCATGGCAACCAGGTAACAGAACAACCCTCAGAAAGGAAACCATGTCAACTGTGTTACAGGAACATCCCTCAGATCAGAAACCATGGCAACTAAGTAACAGGAACATTTCTCAGACTGGAAACCATGGCAACAGGTTTACAGAACAACCCTCAGAAAGGAAACCATGTCAACTGTGTTACAGGAACATCCCTCAGATCAGAAACCATGGCAACTGAGTTACTGAAACATATCTCAGACTGGAAACCATAGCAACTGTGTTACGGGAACACCCGTCAGACCAGAAACCATGGCGACAGTGTTACGGAATAAACCTCAGACTGTAAGTCATGATGATTGTGATTCAGGAACATCTCTCAGACTGGAAACCATAACAACCTACAGGCAGGCCGTTACAGTAAGAACAGTAATAACAAGAAGGATCCATGGCAAACTAATAAAAGGAGATGCTTACAATCTACAAAAGAAGCTTTACTATAGTAATACTGCAGAAGATTTGTTTGTTTGATATATTAACATCTCATCTCTTGATGATCGGGCGGGGAAATTATAAGGAGTGAGTTGATGTGGATGGATAGATTTGTGATAGAATGTTCCGGTGTGGTGTTAGGTTTCAGGACTGGTTTTACAGCTACACAGCAGTCCTGTTCATCATTTTCTTTTCTCGTGTCTCTCTTCTTCTTCTTCTTCTTCTTCTAGTAGTCTCTTTCCACACGATGGTTTGACTCGTTCTCACGCATTCCGTCCCTCAGTCGAGCTTGCTGAGGAAGTCGAGCAGAGCACGGTGGAACTCGCGGGGTTTGTCCATGTAACAGGCGTGTCGTGCTCCCACCAGCTTCACCACGCTGTGATGGGGCAGCTGAATCAGGTTCTTATGCGATTGGGCGCCCAGGTTAGTGTCTAACTCCCCATATATGATCAGAGTTGGAGTCTGTCACACAAACAGGAAGTGAGAATTAAAACAAGTCAAGGAATTCCTAAGTGTGAGATGATTAGAAAGAAATACGGCACCTGGATGTCGCGGTACTGCTGTGGGGTGATGCCGCGGGTGCCCACGGGGGCGATGGGCACAAAGCCGTGCAGCTGGGCGCTGTGTCTCTGGAGGAACGGCAGGGCGTAATGGCCGCTCATAGACGGGCTCAGTAACACCGGCGCTCGCACGCCCAGAGCTTCCAGAAAACGCTTTAGCAGGTCCACACGGCTCTGATCCGACTTTACCGACTCAGAATCTGGAGAGTTCCCGAAACCTGAGGAGGAGCGAGTCAGTTTAGTGATCTGCGCGATTATGGATAAATTGAGAATCACAATTTATTTTGTTTAAAATAGAGATCACGATTCTGAATAGACAACTAAACAATACAATATATTTTTTAAAATATTTAATTAAATTGAATTAACTATTTTAAAAATAAATTAGTTTGAGTGAATGATTCAATGACTCACTCATAAAGACTTCACTTGTTTCATTACATTTTTGTACGAGTATTTTGAATGAACGATTCAATGACAAATAAATTTTTTAACAGTCACTTGTCGCCACCTACTGGTATATCAATGTAATTGACAATCTTTATTTGAAGCATCAAAAAGGTGATGTACTCTATTTTGATCACTACCGTAGACATCCAAACTATGAACTTTATTCCGGAAATTCTGTGGTAATATGAATTATTGTAAAAGAGAAATAATGATACTGTGTGGTTGAAAAGACTGTTTGTGAAGCTGTTGACATTTATGAATAAGATTGCAATCTTTTAAAGATTAATCATGCAGCTCTATTTATGTATTCAATAAATGAGCAATTTACAACATATCAAGAACATTAATGAAGTGAATTATTATAAGTTTACAGAGCTCATACCGGGCAGGTCGAGCGCGAGGGCCTGGTACCCGTTGGAGGCCAGTAGGCTGAGAGTGCCCAACTCCTCCCAGGTCTTAGAGGTAAAGGCCTGACCATGAAGTAGCACCATCTGCAGCCTGATAGAGAGAAGATACAGTTACTGAAACTCAGCCTAATAGATCATATTAGGCTATTAGGTTCCCATATAAAAAAACAACAACAAAAATAACATGCATGGATGAATTGTTCACAATAAGATCAATAACATGCATTTAGAAAATAAAATAAGGTGAATTTCCATTTCATGCTGATGTTGGTAATGCACTGTGTGAGTTGTGCTTCATACATCTCTACTCTACTGAGAAAAAAATAATAAACCTTTTTTGCATGCAAAATTTCACTATTGTGACCACACCTTTACACAAGTCTATGGAGCAAGGTATGGAAGTTTGTTTCTGGCACAGAATAGAAAAAATTTAAAAGACAACTTTTTTCACAATTGTAAGTTTTTATCTTGCAATTCTGACTTTATGTGAATTGTAAGATATAGGCCTGGTTTCACACACAGGGCTAAGCCTGCTAGCCTGCTTTTAAATCAGTTCATGTGAGTTCAGTGGTTCTACCTTAATATTATAAAGCGAAGAGAATATTTTTTGTGTGCCAAAAAAACAAAATAATGACTTTTTAAAAATATCTAGTGATGGCTGATTTCAAAACACTGCTTTGGAGCGTTATGAATCTTTTCAGTCGAATCATGATTCGGATCCCGTATCAAACCGCCAAACTGCTGAATTCACGTGACTATGGCGCTCCGAACCACTGATTTGATTCGTAAAACTCAGAAGCTTCATGAAGCAGTGTTTTGAAATCGGCCATCACTAGATATTGTTAAAAAGTTGTTTTTTTGACGCACAAAAAATATTCCCGTCGCTTTATAATATCAAGGTAGAACCACTGTAGTCACATGAACTTATTTAAATATGTTTTTAGTACCTTTATGAATCTTGAGAGAGGAAGTACCATTGCTATCTATGCAGGCCATGCTGAGCCATCAGATTTAATCAAAAATTATATCTTAATTTGTGTTCTGAAGATAAACGAAGGTCTTAGGGGTGGAGAACGTCATGAGGGTGAGTAATAAATGACATTATTTTCATTTTTGGGTGAACTAACCCTTTAAGATGTGTCAGTACAAATTACTTTCAGTTAAAACAGCTCAAACAGGCATTTTAGTGTGGGACTAGACTTAAGCCTTGTCTGTGAAACCAGGAGTATCGGTAAAAACAAGACACGACTGCTTAGTTTTAATAGCCTATTTTTAATTTTTAATTCAGATTAAATAAAAGTACTTTGATTATATTGCTTTTTACTTGACTTTATTTACATATGTGACCTTGAATCCAAAAGCAATCAGATTACATTACTTTCATATTGTGGTGCTTGGATTACTTTACTGAATAAGTCATTTGTAACTGTAACGGAATACATTAGAAAATAACCTTGATTATTCATTATACAGTAACACAGTAACACGTACAGACTATATTGTTTATATTCTGGTACAAAGCCTTGCCAGATTTAATGTTCTATACAATAGAGCTTTTCAATTAGGCCTATTACGTAAATGTGTTTATCTAGGCATTTCACTACAGCTATTATATAAACCATGGTGGAATTAAATTTGAATTATAAGGTGTAAAGTCACCTGGGCAGTATCTGTCGTCCGGCGCTGTCCACAGGCAGAGCCTCCCTGAAGAAGAGTGGCGGGTCCCCGGGCAGCTGTCCGGTCCTGACCGTGATGTTGATGCTGGATGGCGGCGGCGGAGGAGAGGCGGCGATGAGTCCCATCCGCTGCTGCACCTCCAGAGAAGGCTCCATGCTCCCTTGCCGTATGGAGGGCAGCAGCAGATACAGCAGCACTGTAGCCAGTAACACCAGCCCCAAAACCACCAGACGGTTGCGAAAGAAATTCATCATCTGCATGGAAACCCATTTAATTACAGCAGCTTGAACATTCACACTCATTTTAACAAGATGACACGATGAAGACCCATTAATCTCATTAATCACAGCAGATTAAACCCCCCAGACTCCATTTTAACCGAAGGACATAAAAATAAAAAATATCTTAAATACATGATTGAGTATATAAAATACTTGCATATTAAAACAAAGTATTCGTATTTATAATTTGTAGTTAATGTATAAATGTCTACATCTAAAAACGTCAATCAAATAAAGTGCGCAGACGTACTGAAGCTACAACCAACCAGCCGGTATGTACAACACATAAGAGCTATGTCGCGCTTTTAGTACGTACCTAAAAAGTATAAGAAATAATGTAAATATCCAATAATCGATGACTGCCTGAAAGTTTGAGATAGATCATAATTCGCATGTAGTGACAGTGGAGCAGCGTTAATGCGTCACACACAATAACAGTTCCGTGTGGAAACACGCGAACGTGTGCAACGGTTCCGATTGTTTATCGTGTTCATTCCTGTCTTCATTCTGATGTGTTGTAAAATTATATCTCATAATATTATGGCATGTTACTACGCATTTGGAAATTCCCAGAGCCTCTAAGTACACATGATGATGGGGGAAAAATGAAAAGGGAGGAAAAATTATATTTCAATACTTTTGTGTTCCCTCCAGATATTTGCGTTCGCTCGCAAAACTTTTTTTGATGGAAATAATATGAGATAGGAGGGAAAACTATATTTAGTATAGTATAGTATTATCATTATATATGCAAGCGAACGCAAAAGCATTAAAAAATTATAATTTTCCCTCACATCTCATATTTTTTCCACTTAGTGGAAATTGTTACATTCAGTAAATTATACTAATTAATAAGAAAAGTGAAAAAATCTAATCTTTGTATTACAAATATTGTCTTGTTAGAATCTAAATGTATTCATGTTAATATACTATGTTATAACATAGGCCTACCAACTTTGTGTTAAAAAAAGTAGATGTTTTAAACAGTAATACCATGTTTTTAGACAACGGTTCTGATCGTTTGTTTTGTTCATTCCTGTCTACTTTCTGATGTGTTGCATTATTGTATCTCATAATATTATGGCATGTTACTACACATTTGGAAATTCCCAGGACACATGATGTTACTATGCTATGTTATAACATATAGGCCACTTTTGTTTAAAAAAAAAAAAGACAAAAAACAAAAGAGTGTTTTGCAGGGTATACAGTAGGCCTATTAATATATGATAAGATACTATTACTGTACTATGGAACAACTTTGGTAAAATTTCAACAATAATTTGACTACAATAGAAAACAAAGCAATGGTAACTGTTTTCATTTCTGTTCTTTGTGCCATTGCATTGTTCAAACTGAGCCTTATGTAATATCGCACCGATGACGTATTCACTAAGACATGTGGGTTCCATATTGCAATGTGATTCCCAACAGCCTGAGCCACAGATTCCAGTATTATTCACACATACTCTACCAGAAAACACACAGAAGATCCTAACGGAAGGCCCCGCTGGGGGTCCGAGAAGAGGAGGGGGGGGGAATAAAAAGGAGACTGGATGTCTGGTTCGAGTTATAACACAAGGCATTCTCTGTGCTGCCAGCCCATAATGTTCCCTCTGGCACCGTCCTACAGCCCCCTTAGAAGTGGAACAGGACCTAGAAAACAAGAAACCAAAGGGTGGAAAGAAACTAGAGGAAAAGTGAACTAGCTAGTAAGGATGAGGGCAAAACGGTCAGTGTTGGGGAAAGTTACTTTTAACAGTAATGCATTACAATATTGCGATACTCCCTAAAAAAGTAACTAATTGCGTTACATGATTACTTTTTATGTAATGTGTTACGTTTCATTTTGCATTACTTTTTCTCATCTGGGCTGTGCTTGCTTGTTTGTTTTTTAATAACAAAAAAAAATATTTTTTTGGCAAATGTAAAGGCTCTCTATGGGATTAAATTCCCGCCAAAAATATTGCAGTTACGGATCAAAATATAATAAGCATGAGTCAATTTAAAAAATTAAAAGCGCATTTAAAAAAATAATCATGAATCAAAACTTTAAACACATTAAAAATTATATTGCACAAATCTTAAACTTGTGTTTATGTGTTCTTAAAAGTTGTTTTCCTTGGTTTTATTACTCTGTGCTCACTTACATTTTCTGCTTATATTTTACTCTTTTGTACGCTTATGCTGTTTTTCTCTTTGCTCCTCTTTACACTTTCCGCTCTTGCTTTTCCAATTGTTGGAGTTTGAGTTTCATGTAAATTAGGGCAGGAATTTAATCCCATAGCTCTCTCACACCAAAAGTGAAATGAATAAGCTTCAGGCTGAAGGAAATGCAAATTCATGCCTGTACATTAGAGGGCGCAACTCAAACAACAGCTGTGCTGCCATTCTGGAATACAGAAGAATAGGAAAGAGGACAAGAAAGTTCAACACTCTTATTGAATTGGATCATTGAAGGTCAGCAGCAAAGACATTGACAAAAACAAGTTTTACAATATTTGTGTAATTTAACATTTAACTATTGCAGGCTTGTGAAATATTCTGAGTTTGCATTTCACTGGGTTTATTCATTGAGAAATACTGAATCTGTTATTGTGCAAGTGAGATGAGTAAATGCAGGCTTGCATTTAGTCTAGAACTACAATAAGCCTCATGTTTAAACAGCGCACACAACGCCTCTGCGATTGACTCATGACTTCTGTCAACATGGGGACAGGAGAGGTGCAACTCAATAAACAGGAAATCAAAGTATATTGCGTAAAAGTAACTCATATTTTGTAAATGTAAAAGAAATGTGATACTTTACTAGTTACTTGAAAAAAGTAATCTGATTACATAACACTGAAAATGGCATTTGCAAATAGATTCCTAAACATCTCATAACCTTCCATTGTTCCCAATTTCCAAATTCTAAAACTTTAGTTTAAAATGAAACAAATCCCATATTTTCAACATGGTTTCAGACTCTCTGGACTTACTTTCCAAAAGTAAATGACAAATTCAAGCTTTTAAATAGAAGATTTATTGTAAAAATATAAAATGAACACTTTTAGGGCATTTCACTTGACTCAGTCACCAAACAATCTAGATAGCACAAGCAGAATTTGGTATCAAAATTTGGTAATTTTGGTATGAAAAATAAAAATGAATACAAATACAAATACTTTTTAAGTTTAATTCCGCACTTGTTTCAGTGAGGTTCCTTTCAATTAACACAATCAAGTAAAGGGATTGTTCACCCAAAAATTAAAATTCTGTCAATATTTATGAAAAAAAGCAAGTCAATCAGGTTTGGAAATAACACAACAGTGAATAATGTCAGAATTTTAATTTTTGGGATGAACTATGCCTTTTTAAAGGCACTATAACAAACAACAGAAAACTAAAGAAAAAAAACAAACATCTTTTATGGTTGTTTTGCTGCAAGGACAAAAATTCATGCTAAACATACACAAATAAAACCTTTCCAATTTATCCCACACAAATAAAGAACAGAAATGCAAAGTTCAGCAATTAAGGGGGAAAATCCGGTCTCAAAATAGTTTTGTGCAACCTAGGCAGAAAAATAAAAGGCATCTAATGTTTCTGTGAACCACAGTATGCTGGATTTGACATTTACATTCATGTTTTTGGCAGATTTTTTAAAAAAAATCCCTCACTATCCAGCAGTGATCTAAGAAAAACCTGCTGAGAACATGTCCAAGGTCATATTTCACCCCAAATCAAAATAAAATAAATGACAAAAACTTCGGTTTTGCATAAATTAAACCTATTTTGTAGGACCAACATGTTCTGTGACATTATTTTCATGGCAATTAAGCACATTCGCATTACTGTAATGCAAAAGAAAAAAAATCGAATCTTTTTATTACTGTAAAAATTTATTGTAAATTTAAAATGATGAATTTAATATTAGTAATTTATAGAATAATATGTAATAAATTGTAATTTTATACCTCATGTTAGTATTTGTTGTATTACCTTTATTCTACTATGGTTGAATTTAAAAAAAACATGACTTTCTATTTACTGTAATAAAACTAATGCAATACTATTATGAGAATCACATTGAGAATAAAATGACGTCTGAACACAAGAATTTCTGGGAGTAAAATGCATAATTTTACTCAAACAAGTTTAATTTTCCCTAGGCAAATGTAATTTATCTAGTTTCTTTTAATTTTGGAGTGAAATGTGACAGAAAACAGGTTTCATGACATTCAGTCCAAGTGAGGTTTTAATGAGGCAGCAGCGTTGCAAGTAACAACATTTGTCCCTTTTAAGGAGCTGGTCATGTGATGCACAACAGAAATAAGGTCACCACTGGTTTTGTGCAGGTATAAAGAAGGCAAAGAAGTAAACTGTCTTGAATGACAGCTGTACAGAGCCCAGCACGTGACATGCGGACAAACAAGGGAACAAATTATTTCAACCTGGCCACGATTTAGTAAAAACAAGGGAGCAAATTATTATATTGTGTGCATGATTTACTTAAAACAAGAGATATTAGTTTAGTAATTAGTAAGTTAATTGTTAATTTGTGGCCACTATATACATATTTTTTTTCTCGCGTGTCATGTGCGGGGCTCCATACAACTGAAAACACCACATCAATTATTTTTTTTTTTTATAAAAACAAGATAAGACTTTCACACACAAACATCATGTCTAGCTAAAAACAAAACAAAAAAACACTTAATTCCACCTGCCGCAGTTCAGCCTCCCATGCTGCAGGGGGCGATCTACTTGAACAGAACCACACTGAGCCGCCACTGTGCTGCACTTTTAGTCCACAGAGTAAGCTTGTGTTTTCAACTGCTCCATTCGTGTCTTCTTTCGAATTCCTTCGAACAAAGGGCCTTCCTGCCGAAGACGTCGTGCATCTCTTGAAGAGAAGGCCCAGCGAATCTTCCTCAAATCGGTTCTAACTCCTCAGTGTAGGAACCCCATCAAGAAGAGCGGTAACAGCAGAACTTGCAAAAAGGTGGTCCAGACCACCGTCGCACTGTTCCCGGCCTCACTTCGACTACAGTCGTCGCCGACGTACCCGTTGTAGCATTGACACTGGAACTCGTCCCGTAAGCGGCTCAGTTCTTCCACTCCCATCTTGCCCAAAGCCTTCAGTGTGTTTCCTTGGCGCTCTATGCTGTGGGTGTTCGGACTGAGATGCAGGTACGTGTCCGTGTCAGGGTTTTTGCGAAGGCAACGACCGCGGAATCCACAGAGGTTTCGGCTGCACTGTTCTGCGGCTGACGTCACGTTAAGCAGTAACGACCCAACGGCCCTCGCAGGTATTCGTTAAGATTGGAACAAGTCGCCTGGAAGATGCAAGAGGAGAAATCAATTACAACTTTCAGGATTTTTGTTTACTAGGTTGTAAATTAGACCAATATCTATTGCAATCACTAACTGCTTAGACAATTAATCGGCCAATTTTTTCTACCATTTTGTGGCTATTTTTAGGCATAATAAATGAAAAAACTGATAGCCTATTATGTAACTTCAACATCATGGAACGAAGTCATTTTAAGTGACCCAATAAAGTAGACTCAAAGTGAATTTTATATGGCTCCCTGACATGATTCAGGCACTCAATTAAATTTCATATACTTCAATGTCACCCAACTTAATTATAAGGCTGTAGTAGCTGGTTAAACTTTAGCACACATTAGCATATTAAATGCTCCTTCAGCAAAGTAGTGATAAAATACTCCACAATGGTAGCCCAGTGTAATTTAAATTGTTCTAATAATTCCAACAAAATTGAACATTAAACACTATTACACACTATCAAGTCTCTCCCTTTTCTCATCTTGCTCAAAAATACATAACACTTAATTTGAACATTTTGTCTCTCTTGATTGAGTAACATCATGCAAAGCATGCTGGGAACGAACACACCCCACCCAGTTTCAGTTAATGCAACAAAAATCATTCATGTAATCCCAACACAAACAGAATAAGTAAACTTCAATTTTACATATATTTAAGTGAATTGAACACAATCAAATTAAGTTATGACAAAATGTATAGAAATTGTGTTGCTTTAGCTCATTTTAATTAAGCAATTTAATTAAGCAGCAAAAATCATTTTTTTCAGTGAATACATGGCTGATATTAAAACGCCACTTTTCCATAAAATGTAAACCAATAAGAGCATTAAACGCCTGACAAATGAAGAAGAAACAATGTAATAAATACTGTTTTTTCAAGCTATAGTGGTGTGAAAAACTTAAAAATAAACACTAAAAAATAAAATTATTATATTATTTTTTAAAGATTTATTTTTGGCGTTTTTGCCTTTATTATGATTTAGTTACTAGACAGGAAGCGAAGTGGGAGAGAGAGAGGGGGACGGGCCGGGACTCGAACTCGGGTCGCCCGAAGCGCATTGGCGCGCTGCCCATGAGGCCATCGGTGCCGACAAAAACTAAAATTAATTTTAGTAAGTTATTAAATTTGTGTTTTTAAAGATTCACTTAAAGTGAGCGATAGATGACAGCAAAGGTCATTTAAAAGTAAAAATAGGGGAAATGAGTATACATAATTGCGATACATAAAAACCCCCACATCATAATAACATAATATTGTTCGATAATCAATACGGTATCAATATATTATGCATCCCTAAATAAACCCCACTAAATCATACAAGACCCATCCACCAGTGGTGATAATTGACTCATTGTAGGCCTACATGATCCCTTACTTATATTTTTCACCCTGCTTTTAATTATCATCATCATCAGTCGATCCCTAAAGTCCATTTATGTGATAATGTTGAGTTGCATGACCAAACTTACATGACTGCTAGCATAGTTGGAGTCACCCCAGAGGATCACGCCCGCTACACCCAACGCCACACTCTCGCCGATAGTCGACACCAGATCCATCTGCCAGGAGAGAAGACAGAAAGAAATCAGTTCATCTGGATGCAAACATTATGATGTGATCAGGAAACAAAACACATGTTTTAGATAACACTTCATGCGTCACTGAACGCGGGGCTTTCAGAAATGGGAAAAGACTTCATGGTCTTACCAATAACAAATAATCGCATCAGCAAACTAAACTCCAAACACTGAGGCTCTTGTGAGTGTTTGTGAATAGTTTATCTGTGTGCGTATTTGTTAATCGTTCTGCCATTTGTATATTTGTGACAAGTGACATCGGTGATGAACGACAAAGACTTTATTCTTCCCTTTCTTGACCGCACACTTCATTACATCACTGACAATCACTCGTTCACTTATTGGCTTTTGTTGAAATACTTCAGCTCTCGTTCCACGGACACTGACGCCATTCCCTGTGACGATCCGAACTCTTGATAAAAATGAATGACTTCTGTGAGACAGACATAATGTGTCACAAAAAGTAGTTTTATTTCAAGAGAGGTTTTACAATTATAACATGGATCGTACAAATTTATATTAATATTTAATTATTATTATAATTAATTCTTATAAAATTATTATTATTTAGAATAAAATTATTATATTTATTTAAAAATAAATCAAATTATAAAGAAAAAAAATAATGATAATACTTTATAGTAAATGTTGAATTAATTATAAGGTATTATACTATAAAATAAATATGATATTAATAGTATTAATAAAAATAAAAATAATTATTATTAATATTATTAATTATAATAATGCCAATTATTAACTATAATAAAATTATTTTTTAAAAATAATCAATATTAACAATATTCATTTAATTACAATAATACTTATAAAAATGATAATTATTAATCAATATAAATGTATAATTTATTTTAAAACAAATCAAGTTCTAACAAGGATATTAAATATTGGTAGTATTAATATATATTATTATTACTGAATATAACGTTCTAATGAATTATAATGGAAGTATTTATTATAAAATAAAAATGATAATAAAATAAAATGCTAATTATTAACTATAATGGAAGATATCAACATATCAGTTGAGACAGAGATCATAAAACTTAAAAACAGAAAAATAACAAAAGAAATAAGTAAATAAAGTGCTCAGTATATAATTAACATTTTCCACTGCTTCAGGTTTGCTGATTCTGTTTACAATTACACTGCCAGAGTTTTCATTTTCAAGTAATTAAACAAAATATGTCCTCGTGTTGAGGCGATTTGTTGAACTTGCAGCGCCATTAAACATATTCGGTTTCATTTGCGTTGTATAATTAGTGTGAAGTTCTAACAGCGCAGTTTATTCACATGAAAAATTCCTGTCTTACATAAGGCTGTTATAAATTCACCAAGTCATGTGACGAGTTAACACTCAAATGTCTCAAGAAACGTTTTCCACAAAGAGTTTGTTATAGCTAAAGTGTGGCGTTTCTCTCAGAGACATGCTGTAAAAGTGGCTTGGCTTGTATTTTTATACCTGGCAGCGCTCAGACTCTCTTCACACACACGTCTGACAAACCCCAAACGCTACCAGAGGCCAAACCCCAGTCATTCCCTTACAAACACAAACACTCGCTCACATACAGCCAATCTGTTAGACAAAATACAAATAACACACCACACTGAAACACCATGTGATCTTCTGTCTCCAGACAGACCAGAATTACTCTAGATTTCAAGGACAGTTTTATTGATGCCTCAGTGTGGCGGACCAGATGCGTCATGTGACCTGCTGTCTGTCTGTACAGCCAGTTCTGCTAACTAGGCATGATATGATTAATCAAGCACTGAAGTCGATGTTATGTGGCATTCACACCAAGACTGCTAAATCACTAAAATAAGTTTCAATATTTTTTGTCGTTTGAAATATTTAATTTAAACATCATCATACAGCAGATTCAGTAAACCTCAGGGCCTCACGTGTCATCTGAGCTGCTGATGGCATTGTGGTATTTATTCTACAGAGCCAACGAGACTCGATGAGGAACACAGATGAGTCTTTGTCTCCAGAAAGCTGAGAAGATTCTGCAAGCTATATTTAGGACAAGCTGTGACATATATCAGCATGCTTAAATTCTCTGCACCTACATCCAGTTGGCAACGTTGCTCAACACCAAGAAAAACTCACCATGACATTGCAGTCCTGAAATATGAACATCTTCAGCTGCAGCTGAACTTCCTTTTAACGGTCTCAGAGGCCAACAGACCATCACAAAGATCTGTTCAGCTGTTCGCATGTACCTCAAGTTTGGCATTAAATGGGTTTTTGCTTCTGCAGGAACTGCCTCAAATATTTTGGTGCAGATCTACAAAGATTGACCTCAGGCTACTTAAGGGGAGGAACCTAGAATAACGGATTTCCCTTTGGATTAAAATGTCAACTAAATGACTATTCACTAGATTGCATGAGGGATTTAAGTTGGGATGCACAATATATCGTTACTATATCAGCCAATATAAGTAATTGGATATGTAATTGTTCTTCCTCTATTTTTATATTTATATTACCTTTGCCATCATCTAGCGCTCACATAAAGTTAATATACTTAAATATGTGACCCTGGACCACAAAACCTGTCATAATGAAATTGAGGTTTATACATCATCTGAAAGCTTTCCATTGATGTATGGTTTGTTTAGGATAGGGCAATATTTGGCCGAGATACAACCATTTGAAAATCTGCAATCTGAGGGTGCAAAAATATCAAAATATTGAGAAAATAGCCTTTAAAGTTGTCCAAACGAAGTCCTTAGCAATGCATATCCACTCACAAAAATAAATTATATATTTACAGTAGAAAATTTACAAAATATCTTCATGGAACATTATCTTTGCTTACTATCCTAATGATTTTAAGCATAAAAATCAATAATTTTGACCCATACAATGTATTGTTGGCTATTGCTACAAATATCCAGGGTCCAGGGTCACATACATACTTTAAGTATATATACTTACTTATATACTTAAAATACTCACAATTAATAATACTGTAAAACTTTCAATGAGCATATGATGAGGTAATCTAAATGTAAAAACAGAGAAAATGAACATGAGCAACAAATAAATGTCCCATTTCAGCCAACACCAATAAAATAAAATAAAAAAAAAAACTAATATGATACCAAAATGTTGTGGCAGACTACTTATGGTGCAGGTCAACCCATCCCACAGTGGTCCAGTATGAACACTCCTTAAGAAAATCAAACTCTTCCACACCAAGACAAACGTAAGCATCACCCTTACAGAAATCTCACCTCTGTCAGCAGCGGGAGTTCAGGAGAGTTGCCGTTAGAAGTTGGAGTACTGCTTAGGTAAGTGGGCCGTGTGTAGACAAACACAGGTCTGGCTGACCCGTTCCCAACAGACGCCAACCTCATGCCCTCCTTGACCCGGTTCCGTACGAATTGCCGTCCAGACGGTTTGTCCTTCAGCGCTTTTCCCATGTATATGGAAGGAAACAAAGCCGTACTCTCCGTCCACAGCCACTTCAACTGGTCATTCCTGGTCACCTCTACATCCGGACAGCGTCCTGTGTAGTTCTGGTTATTTTGGTAATTGTGGTTGTAACAGTCAGGAAAGAGGTAGAACCCCCAAAGCTGCTGGGGCCGTAAGCTCTTGGCCAATCGGAGAGTCTCCAACATGAACTTCTGTGCAGAGAGCTCGAACTCTTGTTGGGCCACTTTGGCCACCTGATCCTGAGGCCAAGTTGGGTTTTTCTCAGCGACTAACCGTCGCGAACGCTCGCGGTAAATGTCTTTAGGGCCCCAGTTGCGTATCCAGAGGGGCCGCCACTCTTCCCAGTCGATAACAGCAAGACCTTTGGCTGTCAGGTCCTTGATGTACTTCTTGAGCCCATCCGGCATCTGTTCTAGGTGTTGCATGAGACTGGCGGCCTGCGGTAGGCCGCCATTGACTGGAGTGCCGTCTGCCTCAAAGTATGGGTACAATCCCAAACGGCCATGATAGAAAATGGTGAGATTTTGCTTTGTGAAACCCTCATTTGGAGATGCCACTATTTGGAACTGATCCAGCTGGAAGTTGACGTCATGTCGAGGCCTACAATCTTCTGTAGGAGCGTTCCAGGCCAACAGCAAAGGCTTACCAGAATACAGTGGCCATCTAGTGTTTTTTAACTGCTGTGCATTTAAACAGGTCCAAAAGGGCATCAAAAACAATAGTTGCAGCCAGGAGACCCATTCAGGTCGGGTCGTCCCAAAGAGACGCGTGATGTTCCTCATTTCAGACCTAAAAATACACAAAAAAACACTAAAATTATTAAACTACTACATTCTAAATTATGTTCATTTACGCAAGTAATTGAGCACATTAAAGGGTTAGTTCACCCAAAAATGAAAATAATGTCATTTTTTACTCACCCTCATGTCGTTCCACACCCGTAAGACCTTCGTTAATCTTCGGAACACAAATTAAGTTATTTTTGTTGAAATCCGACGGCTTCGGGAGGCCTGCATAGCCAGCAATGACATTTCCCCTCTCAAGATCCAAACATATTTAAATCAGTTCATGTGAGTACAGTGGTTCAATATTAATATTATAAAGCGACGAGAATATTTTTGTTGCGCCAAAAAAAAACAAAATAACGACTTATAGTGATGGCCGATTTCAAAACACTGCTTCATGGAGCTTCAGAGCGTTATGAATCAGCGCATCGAATCATGATTCAGATTGCGTGTCAAACCCAAACTGCTGAAATCACGTGACTTTGGCGCTCCAAACCGCTGTTTCGATACACTGATTCGACACTCTGATTCATTATGCTCTGAAGCTTCCTGAAGCAGTGTTTTGAAATCGGCCATCACTAAATAAGTCATTATTTTGTTTTTTTTGGCACACCAAAAATATTCTCGTCACTTTATAATATTAATATTGAACCACTGTACTCACATGAACTGATTTAAATATGTTTTTAGTACATTAAAAGGATTAGTTCACTTTCAAATAAAATTTTCCTGATAATTTACTCACCCCCCTGTCATCCAAGATGTTCATGTCTTTCTTTCGTCAGTCGAAAAGAAATTAAGGTTTTTGATGAAAACATTCCAGGATTATTCTCCTTATAGTGGACTTCAATGGCCTCCAAATGGTTGAAGGTCAAAATTACATTTTCAATGCAGCTTCAAAGGGCTTTAAATTATACCAGATGAGGAACAAGGGTCTTATCTAGTGAAATGATCGGTCATTTTTGAAAAATATACAACATTATACGCTTTATATACAGTTGTATTTTTTTTTCGAAAATGACTGATCGTTTTGCAAGATAAAACCCTTATTCCTCATCTGGTATCGTTTAAAAACCTTCATTTCTTTTCGACTGAAGAAAGAAGGACATGGACATCTTGGATGACATGGGGGTGAGTAAATTATCAGGAAAATTTTAATTGAAAGTGAACTAATCCTTTATGCAGGCCTCACTGAGCCATCGGATTTCATCAAAAATATCTTAATTTGTGCTCCGAAGATTAACGAAGGTCTTATGGGTGTAGAAAGACATGAGGGTGAGAAATAAATGACATTATTTTCATTTTTGGGTGTACTAACCCTTTAAACAGTTATTAATTTTTCACACTTTTATCACAACGCAACTTACTATACATGTATAATACACATTTTATCACCTGTTTATCACCATTTTAACACCTGTTGCCTGGGAGTCGAACCCATAATCTTGGCTTTGTTAGTACCATGCTCTACCAGCTGAGCTCAGTTTACGAGAAAGTTTAGAAGGAACTTTCAAAGGAAGGAAATTAGATTTTCTATTAATACAAAAAAAAAAAAAAACTAAATCACATCCACTACAACCATTAAAATAGTCATGTTTAAGTCACTGTTGCATTATTCTCATTCACATTCATGATGCATGAATGTATAATACGCAAAAATATACATTTTAACTTAACATGTGTACCATCGGAATCGAACCAATGACATTGTCATTGTTAATACGCCGCTCTGGCATTCCAACTAGAAGAAAAGAAATAATAAACAAGTTTGAACGTTCAAACTTTGTTTCAAACATTGTTACAGTGTTGTACGTTACAAAACCACTTCCTCTTTTATTTCTAATAAGAGTTACACAGTTAAACTAACTGTAATCTATTAGAATGAGGAAACACTGACCTGTATAGATCGGACTGAACCCGTTCAACACTGAACCGGTCCGATCACTCATAAACTACCACGCAGTGTCTGTCCATCCATCCAGCGGATGCCAACACCTCATAACTATAAACTCCCAATCGCTATTTCAATACAAAACAGTCTATTATCATTGTTTCAATGCCGTAAAACGCCTGGTACGCGTTTAGAGAGTATCGCTCATGCCCTGCTGGCTCATCTGATCAGTGATTGAATGTGTGCGGATTTCGGCCCTCAGATTGATGAATATAGTTGTGGGTAGAGGGGTGCGAGTTCGTAAATGACGCAAAAATCGCTATTCTTTAACGTTAAGTTTCGCGACCACTTACTATAATACGACCTATTATTACAGATAACTTGTTATAAAGTGTCGGAGTCGTTATTTTGGGTGTAAAACCAGTGGGGTTCACGACAGTGTGCCCTTTGGTCCCCCCTACATGGCGAGTTGGTTTCGTCCGGATTTCTCCGCTGGGGATGAAGAAGCGTTTCTGCTGAACCGAGCTGAGAGACCTGCAGGAGTCCGGAGCCATTACACACAGATCACATTTCACTCCATAATCATTGCGAAGAATGAGATTTTCTATTTTTTGCTTTTTATTTCCTTTGCTCTATTTATTATTTGCCCCTTTGTGACATGGCGTAACTACTGTATGAAAAAAAAGTGAATGACTGACTAGCAAAAAGACCTGAGGTAACGTTAATATTACTACGTTGTTTTTGAACACGGTACCATGATAGTACCATGGTTTTAGACATTTATCATGTTAATACCATGTTTTTGATCTTGTATCATGGTAATATCATGGCACTTTTTCGAATTACATTTCAATAAACGGTGTTAAATTACATTAGACTTTAATACACTACATTGGTAAAGGTTAAATTCAGTCAAACAGCTTTGTGAAAGAACTAGAAACCTTTAGAGCTTAGACTGAAAACATTAACTTTTTAAACACTACATTAAAACAAGCCAAATGACATTGCACAACACAGTAGTGTTGGCGGAACTTGCATTAACCTTTAATAGGCAGGAAGTCAGCTGACTGCAGGGAAGAGCTGTTTCCCGTGGCATTGGGGAGCGTCCTGTGTGCTAACTCACCTGAAACTGATGACGTACACATGAATGAACCCACTGAACGGAGGATGCAACAACCTTAGGACCTCGTAATATCCCATAGTACTCTGCACTCACATACATTTTCTCATGAGTATCCCACTTGCTCTTTACGGATGCTAATGTTGGTAGTAATCTGGGGTCACTGGCGAGAACAAAAGCTTATTCAGGCTCAAACTATGAATCCCTATAGGACGCCTACAGAATATAAAGGCCTCCCAGAAAGACCTCGTTTCCATGTGTTACAGTGAAGATGGGCGTAATGACAAGTTGCGGTCACTGCTATAGGAGTTCTGAGGCCTGCATTAACAGGAAAACTGGAGGGGGCGGATAGAAGGAAAACCACCCACAGCTGCAGTCCAAAGAGGTCACCTTTGATGTCGCCTCTGAAGGGCAGATGTTACGAAAACATAACAATTGGTATTAAGACAGTTTCAGTACTTCATTGAGAATTAAAAATATTCATGTACGGGCATTGGCAAGTAGTTTGAGTGCATTTGTCCCTCAGTTGACGAATGCTGTGTGTATGTTTGCTTCTGTCCGCAGCAGGAGGCTGGGCGGAATATACCTCAATCCTAAAACACATCTTGTACTAATAAAGGACTGTAAGAGCCAACACAGACCCTTACAGCCTCTTATAAACAGAGGGCAGATCTTACAGCTGCGAGCGATTTTCACTGCTAATGTCTAATTACGTGAGGTAAAAAAAAAAAACCCTCACCATCTGAATTTGACAGGTGTTTGTTCTTTAATGTTTAAATTCTTTCTCTCGCATCTTGTGTCATGGTCACTGCTGTTAGCATTAACTAAAAATACAAAAAACGTATTTACATTAATTTAAATAAATTAACAGAAATAAATTGAATATAATTAAATTATATTTTATTAAGTAATCATTCAAAATTACTTAAATTTAAGCTGCGGTCAAAACACAACCAGGGTCTAGATTAAGTTCCGGGTAAAAATTTCCCCCTCAGAAAGTCCCTGCTCACGAGGTAGTACTTTTTCAAAGTTTAGGAAATTTCGAGGGTGGGATTTGGGTGCTGAACATGCTGATTGGTTGACTCCATGCAGCATTTTATTTTAACCACCATTTTTAAAAGTCTGTTGCTGTGCATGAAGTAAGAATTGTTTGCTATTCAAATCAACAATGGAGTTTAAAAAAATACGACAGATGGACCGACAACAAGGTTCAGGCTTTATTAAGTGCGGAGGGCGAAATCCAGCGGGAACTGGAAAGTCACGCACAGTGCTACGTCACCGGACTAATCTTCACGGTACTTTAGACTGTGATGGAAACACAGACTGCAACAGGTCTGAAGGAAAAAAAGTTCCTGGGACAAATTGTTCCGGGTCATTTCAGTGTGAATGCGGCTATTGTAAGCAGCCTGAGCATTTTGCCAAACATCTCCTTTTGCATTCCAGGAAAAAAGGATAATCATATGGAACGACAAGAGGGTGAGTAAAAAATGACAGAATTTGGATATTTGTACATATACCATGCTTTTCCCCCCCATATCCATAATACTATCCTGCACTGCATTGATATAAATTTTAAATGTAGCTTACTCCAAAAACACAACTTAGATTAATTTTTCTTTAGAAAAGATTAAATGAACACTTTCTGTCTTATGGTACTTCAAACAAAAGCTCCTACTCACCTTACTGATTGTCTCTCTCCCAGCAGACAGACGTCCTCAGTTGTCTCTCTCTATGTAGATGTACACCTGCTTCAGCTCGCCTGTCACTGTGAGTCTCCCTTAAAGCAGCTGTGTATTCAGTTTTGGTCTTGGAGAGACCACACCCCTGCACCTCCTACATTCCTGCCCGTCTCTCCCACCCGTCACCAGCCCCGGGCGCCTGGCCAGTCTTTTTATCTTACCGTGATTAAGGATTGGATCTGAGTGGTTTAGATTGATCTCAGATCAGCCCCTGCAGGAGACCCCAGGCAGCCCCTGGTTCTGGTTGCCAAGGTGATCTAGAAGACTCCAAGCAAATTTAAATTATAAGATGAATAAATCACTGTAAAAGTGATGAAATGAGAGATGATGGTAGAGATAGAGGTGAGAATGCTAATTAAAAAGATTTATAACTAAAGAAATAAGTAGTGCTTAAATATAGTTGAATACGGCATTAGCAAAGTCATGGTTATCATTCCCGGGGGGGACAAATACTGATTAAAAATATGTATATTCAATACATTTTAGGTCACTTTAGATAAAGGGGGAGGGGGGGGGGTACCTCATCGAGATCATATAACAAAATATAAAAGCAAAAAAAAGAGGAAAAAGAGCCAGCAAAAGTAAGGCCTTAAGGTGCAGTCACATTTACATTTGTTCTGCATATTCAAGGAATCAACGGGACCGGGAATTTTTGCGAGAGTGTGAAAGATTTTCCCATGTAGATTTCGCAATGGGTTGAAGTTTGTCACACAGTTCTGCCAAGAGAAAGCTGCTTGGTTTGTGCTTCATACAATTGCTACACTATAATGACAATAGACTTTCTTTGCGCACAAAAATTCACTGAAATTTCGTTAATGTGACTACACATTTACTTTTTAAAACATACCATAAAATACAGATTGTTACAACTGTAGAAGCTGCTTTTCCATTGTTTATGTAAACATGCTCTAGACATGTCTTTGACCACTGCATTTGCGTCTTTTAAGTAGTGCAAAAATATCCCAATGTGATTTTCTCCATCGGGCAGCCGAATTCTCCACTGAATTTGTATGTCTGGGCTGGGGAGTGTTTTAGGGGTGTTGGAGCACCGAAATTGTACAGAATCAACCTGCGGAAACAAAATTAACCCATGGCAACAAATGAAAAGTATTCCGCAGGAATTCCAAAGGAAAACCGCAGATTTTTGCAACACTGAATGTGGAAATCAAGTTAAAAGAGGCTCAACTTTGAAAAAACACATCTCGAGACTTTGCGTTTTTCTAATATTCTGTTTGAATAGCTTCTAACAATTGGCTTATGTTTTCTAAGTATTAGATTTGCTAAACTCACCACCACAATGCCAGGGTGTTGCTGTGTATGTCTAAGGGGCTCTGGGTGAATTAAGCTCATTGCTATGGAGTAGCTAGGCTGTTGTTAGTGTGTTGCAATGTAGCTGCTAGTGTGCTTGGGGTGGTAAAAATACTAATTTTATCAATAGCTGCACTGAAAATTGAAAGTCAAGAAGAAAACTAACAAGCCACACAATTTGAAGTATCATTCATGTCCACAGCACAAAAGCTCCAAAACAAATTTTAGCTTGCCATTTAAACAATGACATCAGTGGAGTCTGAAAGGCTTGTTTAGAGTGATGAATCCCTGAGTAAAAATCAATCAGCTCTGTCTTCGCTAATCAGAAGATCGATAACTGACCTCCGATGTCTGAGCGAAGCGATCATCGTGTTTGACGAAGCCAGTAAACACAGCTGAACTGCCTTTCTCTTGTTTCCTCTTCTCTGCTGACTCAGGAGCTGTTTTCTGGGTATTTTGCAGAGAAAGCAAAGAACAGAGACCTGTAAGTAAAAATGAGAGAGGTTGAATCCATAAAACCCTAAAGCTCAGCAATAACATGGAGCTTTATTGAAAAATGGATAAGAAAACACTGAAATCTGATTATAAGCACACATGCTGTTCTGACAGAAATTGACATATAAAAACCACTGGTCATTTTTTGTTTCTTAAAGTAATAGTACACCCAACAATTATTATTAATAATTGAATCATTTATTATTAAAAATATATTTAAAGTGATTAATTGTTATTATAGTATTAAATAACATTTATTATTAATATTACAATTTTATTTATTTATTACAATTATTTATCATCTTGTTTTAGTATGGAGAAAAGCAGCCTGGACAGTTGTCTAAATAACAAGTTGTCTTGTGCTCCATGAAAAAAGGGATGCTTTTCAGTCAACTAGCATGTGTTAATCCTACAATAAACCCAATGCAAGTATGTGAACACATATACTTCTGGATATGCATGATTAAAATGCACTGGCCAAACATTTCCGGCCTAAAATTGAGTGAGAGTTTTGAGTGATCTCTTTAATTAAAGTCACACACACTTTCGCTGACCTGTGTTTCCTGTGTCAGTGTCCGGGATGGGGTACAGGATGAGTATTTCCTCTTTATCAGCCTATTCCTCTCCCGGGCCCCATGACTCTGTTGGTCATGACACGGGACTGTTCGGAAGGGAAGGAAGGTCATGGGCACCAGCAGGACAGGGACTCCTGGCACAGCAAGATTCCGGCTGCCGTGCGTCAATAACGGGAGAAGCATCATGGTGCCCAAGGACACGTCATTGATTAGGGTTGCGTGAAATTTAAACAAACCCATTACGAAAAAGAGGCATTTGGGGATTTTCTATGTTACAAACTGACCATAAAGCAAAATTTATAGGCTAAAGGAACATTTATGGCACAACTGAGAGTTTGGAACATTCCTAACAGCTAAATATTTGAAATACATGAATGCTGTTGCCTGAGGTTTCAATTATTGAAAATCATCTGAAAGTAATTAAGTAGAGGACCAGCCCGCATTGATGGATCAGCCCTGCACACACTTTCAATGGCTATGTTCGGAAATATTATACTGGAGTACTGCATACTACATACTATTAAAAATAGTATCTGAAACTGTGTGCAGTGTGTATTTCAAACATTGCATGTTTAATGGAATAGAATACTAGCAAACTGCCTAATTTTCTAAATAATATGTAAAATCGGTTGCAGTATGCAATGATAAATGCTTCAAACAGTAGTAACACATCACATACTATATAATACAGAAATTGGTAGTATGCTCTTTCAAAATGGCTAATTCAGTGAGCAGTGTCCATGTATCATTCATTTCTGAAATAAGTTTTAATATAATTTGAATCTTAAATCCAATTTTGTGTGAAAAGTATTCACTTATAGTAGTCTACTTTAAAGGTGCTGTAGAACGTCTTTTCAAAAGATGTAATATAAGTCTAAGGTGTCCCCTGAATGTGTCTGTGAAGTTCCAGCTCAAAATACCCCATAGATTTTTTTTAATTAATTTTTTTAACTGCCTATTATGGGGCATCATTAACTATGCACCGATTCAGGCTGCGCGGCCCCTTTAAATCTCTCTCTCCCTGCCCTCCCGAGCTCTCGACTATAAGTGCAGTTATACAGTGCATAAACAAAGTTCACACAGCTAATATAACCCTCAAATATATCTTTACAAGATGTTCGTCATTCATGCTGCATGCATGCATCGATTCCTGTGAGTACAGTATTTATTTGGATGTTTACATTTGATTCTGAATGAGTTTGAGGCTATATGCTCTGTGGCTAACGGCTAATGCTACACAGTTGGAGAGATTTATAAAGAATGAAGTTGTTTATGCATCATACAGACTGCAAGTGTTTAAAAATGAAAATAGCGACAGCTCTCTTGTCTCCGCGAATACAGTAATAAACGATGGTAACTTTAACCACATTTAACAGTACATTAGCAACATGCTAACGAAACATTTAGAAAGACAATTTACAAATATCACAAAAAATATCATGATATCATGGATCATGTCAGTTATTATTGCTCCATCTGCCATTTTTCAATATTGTTCTTGCTTGCTTACCTAGTCTGATGATTCAGCTGTGCACAGATCCAGACGTTAATACTGGCTGCCCTTGTGTAATGCCTCGATCATGGGCTTACGTAACAGTCGTGTTATGTTGAGATTCACCTGTTTTCCAGAGGTCTTTTAAACAAATGAGATTTATATAAGAAGGAGGAAGCAATGGAGTTTGAAACTCAATGTATGTCTTTTCCATGTATTGAACTCTTGTTATGCGACTATGCCGAGGTAAATTCAATTTTTGATTCTAGGGCACCTTTAACAATAGGCCTAAGTCAAAAAGGCTGATATCTCATCAAAGGTCAAATCGAGTACATAGCATTGTGGGATACAGTAAATAGAATAGATCAAGCACACTGCATACCAAAAAATACTAGTACTGCACACTCAGTACAGTCTCATGACAATTCATAACTGTTTTATATTTTGGCAAATTGGTTACAAATTAGTACAATCAGCTTATGCTCTATTTCACAGTTGAGTTTAGGGGTGCCAGCTACATGCTTCATTACATTTTCTTACATTTTCTTCTATTCTTACTCTACATCACATCCGTTTGAGAGTCAACAAAATATTTAACTAAATTATTAAATTAGTTGTGTCAGACTAAATATTTTAGGGGATTTTACATGCTTTATTCAGGTAGATTCCATTAAATAAATCAAGCCTTAAAAACTACTCTAAAATATCATGTGTAGGCCTAATATTGTTACCATATTTTTTAGAGTGTTCTACAAAATACTAAAACTACAAAATAGCATGAGTAGTATGTTAGAATTCATTACAAACATACCCACAGTGTACATATCAGTTGTGCGCACATTAACACCGGTCTGGAATTTAATGCAAATCTAACCTGGAAGCCACTGGAACATTCTGCTAATGCTAAATGCAGCTGCACAGCTGAAATGAATGATGAGCCGATTTTAACGTGGGAGTTTTGATTGCAGATTTGGGATATAAAATTGTTTCATATGCACTGAAGCAGTTTGAGTAACTCATATGATAAAGATTACAAGTCTCCAGGCACACCAGCTAAAAGCTATCACAGCTCATTTTGGCCTCTCCAAGGAAATCACAGCTAGTCTTCATAAAACCAAGCGGGAATAGAAGTCCCAATTATGATTATGGGTGGGTGTGAGACCGTGGTTCTTTAAAGATGGAATCACGGATATGGAATGCAGATTAATCATGACAACATCACTGTCATACAAAATTAGGATCTTCACACTTTCTGAATAAGTGCTAAACATGCCATTTGCTAAAGTGTTCAGAGGTTATCAGCACAACGCTGTGCAGCTGGTTCTGAGAGGTTGCTAGGTGGTTGTTTTCTGGCCCGACTCAATAAATCCCACTCTATATGACGGGATTTATTTGCTCATTTTATCATCTGTAAGTTAGACCATTAGAACAAGCTCATTAACAAATCATTCATGTTTGTAGCACAAATGGTGGTGGACAACTTGCATCGCAAAGTTTAAGAATGAACAATAATAGTGATGCTTGACTTGGTGGTAGACATCCAGCTTCACACAGGTCAAAAAAATTGTTTCTGCAAGCGCCTTTGTCCAGTTCATACTGGAAAACCTTCCTCATGATGATAAATAATTCCTACAGTAGAAGATAACATTGTTTCCTTCATTTTCCATACAAAAACAAAGGAGCAGACTAAGTAAGGTGGAGTTGAAAGAACAAAGAGTTGTGGAAAGAACAAGAGTTCAACTAGAGGATAGCGGGGGGAAAAACAGACTGCAGGAGGGAAAGACAGTCAACTGGCAGAAAGGTAAAATAGCTTATAGTATTCAGTTTTGTTGTGTTGCGGATGGAACTTAATTAAACTAAACAGAGGAGGCAAACACAAAATATTGGTTTTGCTCCCCTTGTGGTTCAACAGGGTAAATATTCAGCAGGGATAAAGTCAAAATCTAGACAACCACATTAAATCAACATGGACTCCTTTTACTTTCTAGACAGCTAAAATTATAAACTACACTGCTCAAAAAAAAACACTTAAATCACATAATGGATCTCAATGAATGAATAAAATATTCAATTTGAAAATCTTTATATAAATTCCATAATTTGTTAAGAACAAAATTATGTGAAAACAGTCAATGGAAACCAAAATCAACACACTGAGGCCTGGATCACATGTGCTCAGTGTGAACCTGCTCTCATCCGTGAAGAGAACGGGGCGCCAGTGGTGGACTTGCCAATTCTGTGTTCTCTGGCAAATGCTAATTGAGTTGCACGGTGCTCAGCTGTGAGCAAAGGTCCCACGAGAGGATGTCATGCCCTCATACCACCCTCATGAAGTCTGTTTATGACAGTTTGGTCAGAAACAAACACACCAGTAGCCTGCTGGAGGTCATTTTGTAGAGCTTTGGCAGTGCTCCTCTTGTAATTAAATGGGGAACAGACTAGCTTGTTTGAAACCAAATGTTGGTTTGTGGTTATGGGTGACAAAAGTTATCTCTCAATGGCTTCTGAAATGTATTTAATCTCATTTATAATGTCTTTGCTGCTGACCTTCGATGACAAAATTCAACCATACTAATAAACAAAAATGACTTTAGATAAACATCACATTTGTGTTTTATTTTTTATTTTATTGCTGAAGTAAGAGTGTTGAACTTTCTTCTCAGTATCCTGTTCTTCTGTATTCCAGAATGAAAGCAGATCTGAAAGGTTTGTTTAATTTGCGCCCTCTACTGTACGGGCGTGAATTCGCATTTCCATCAGCCAAGGCTTATTCATTTCACTTTTGGCATGAAAGGCTCTATTTTCAGCAAATGTAAAGGCCTTTTTTTGATATTAAAAACCTCACTCCGAGGTGAGAAAAAGTAACGTAACATTACTTTCCATAAAAAACTAAATAAGTAATGCAATTAGTTACTTTTTTAGGGAGTAATGCAATATTGTAATGCATTACTTTTAAAAGTAACTTTCCCCAACACTGATACAGTCAACTATGTACGGAAGAGGATCAGGGCCAAGCAATAATAAAAAAATAAAAACATCTCGAAAAAACTCGTTAAATTTCGAGAAAAAAGTTGAGATAAAATGTTGAGAATAAACTCATTAAATTACGAGAAAAAAGTCATTAAATTACGAGAACAAATTTGTTAAATTACGAATTTGTTCTTATAATTTAACAACTTTTTCTCGTAATTTAATGACTTTATTCTCAACATTTTATCTCGACTTTTTTCTCAAAATTTAACGAAATTTTTTCTCATAATTTAACTAATTTGTTATCGTAATTTACCAACTTTTTTCTCGTAATTTAATGACTTTATTCTCAACATTTTATCTCGACTTTTTTCTCAAAATTTAACAACTTTAATCTTGAGATGGTTTTATTTTTTTATTATTGCTTGGCCCTAATCCTCTTCCGTAACTATGTTATTTGTGTAAATAAAAAAAATAAAATAAAAAATAAATAAAAATGGATTGAGAAGATTTACTTGCAATGACATCATGCCAAATGACGTCACTTCATGTGCATCACATTTTATGGAATATTAAACAGTAAAAAATAAACCATAAAAATATTTTTTTTTAGACAATTCATATATTAATTATATGTCAATTAAAAAGATTGTGTTGAACAACAACAAAAAAAGATGTAGTCCTCATTTTCCAATCAAATCCACATCAGTTAATTCCCAGTTAATATTCAGTTTTAATATCAAATTAACAGACAAACACAGTTTGATGTGCATTTATATTGTGGTATTTTCTTTAATGCCAACTGGTCATTTCAACTGTAATAAATAAAAGACTGCCACAACAGTGAGGAGGGGGCGGGGCTTCTCACAGTGACTGTCATAACTGTGTCAGTCAGTGCCTCAACTGTCCAATCAAGGAGCGGCAGCAATTCCATCATCCAATCAGCATACAAACAAATCACAGCGTAGTAAACAGCCATTGATTATCTCCTACTGGCTGAAAATAAAGCAGAATCAGGTCTATAGGAACTACATGCAAAATTCAGGCTGTAGTTTTACTTATTTTGAACTAACCCTAACCGCGTCACCTCTACGAACATCGCATCCTGACGATCTGCGAAGCTCTGCTTGTTATACAATACCCGTCGATTAAAGCATTCAAATGCAACCTGATCATTCTGAGGGCTTCTAGAACATCTTCGGAATTCTAAACGGAACGTTCTAGAAGGTCCTCCAGAGTCCTTCATGATGTGCTCCAGATAAAAGTCAAACATCGCTAAATATTCTCTATTTCTATGGTCATATACTAACAAACAAACAGCCATACAGTCATATACAAACCACACTTAGTGTCTTGGCCATACAGCCCATAATAGTCTTCAAGACGCACATGTGGAGGATTACAAGAAAACGAAAAGAGTCAGGACATCATTGCCAGGCCACAGCCTCTTCTCAGGCAGACAGCCAGAGCATCTCGCGGCCTGTTTGCCGGGATTCCACATACACGCGTCGAGCCCTCCCAAACTCACGGGGGCGCTACACAGCAAGCGTGTTCAGGATCCAGCGGTCGGGAGGAAAATGAGGGAGGACGGAATCTTCGCAGGAGGTCACCGGCGGCATCAAGCTTCACAGATGACGACCGGAAAATCGACGTGGATACAAGGGTGATCCAACTTGATGATTCCCTATGGAAAAATTCCCAATAATAACGTTCTAGTAATCATGAACATTCAAAGACTCATGATTAAAATTCAATCTAATGAAAACATGTAGAAAATGTTAGCAAAACATTCCCATGCTGACTAACCTGAGGTATGAGATTCTTGTGGATTCGTTTTAGTTTGGCTTTCTTACGGCCGTTTTTCGTTACTACCGTTTCTTCGTAAAACTCATGGGCCAGGTCGCCATCCTCATCGAAGTACAAAGAGCTTCACAACATGAAAACAAATTTAAAAAAAAAACCCACACACATATATATATATATATATATATGCAAAATTCAATACCAACAATATCATTCATGCGTGCCATTATCGTTAAAGCTGTGGTGTCGACTTCCCTATTCTCAAAATTAGGGCGATTATTAATAATTTATAGTTATCGCTAGGGTGACCAGAATTCTCATGGTGGAAAACGGAATGGGATGGACAGGACCCCCCCAAGCACAATTTTATTTCATGATAACGAATAATCATATTGTTATTTTGTTTCTGTTATATAACCGACTGTAATTACGTGAGATATTCACTTGTATTCACTTGATCTTCTCCGCGCTCTCTAATATCCCGCCTTCACTAACCTCAAGTTAGTCGATAACGAATTGTGATCGGATGATACTTTTGTACTCCAAAATATTACTATGACGAGATTGGCTACCTTTGATTAGGCTATTCTCGCATGATAGAAGACTGATGGTGCGTTCACACCAGATGCGAATGAAGTGTTAAGCGCGAGTGATTTACATGGGTGCGATTTGTGAGAATTGAGCGCACATAACGTGTTTTGGCGCACTTAACGCGTGATTCGCACGAATCGAAAAATCTGACCTTTGCCGAATATTCAATCAGGAGCTTGCTCTAGTAGTGACGTGATTACGACATAGCAAGCGGAGGCAGAAATCCGAAACAACAATGGAGGAGAAAATCAACGTCGCTGTATGTGGATACCCAGAGCTGTACAATACATCTTCGTACTTTTATAGAAACAGGAATAAAAAGGATCTTGCTTGGAAGAAAGTAAGTGAGGAGGTCGGACAATCTGGTAAGTTGTTAAAAACGCCCTTTACTCAATTTGAGCTATATAAACATATTGAGACTACAAGCTAGCTAAAGCCGGTAAATTGAGCTTATTCAACGTATTTTACAACTACTTTCCTGCTGACGAGTTGATGTGTTTATTCAGAAGAAGTGTGCAGAAACAAGTGGAAGAGTCTGATGCTGCGTTCACACTGAATGCGCTTGGGGCGTCTGATTTACATGTTAAGTCAATGTAAACGCGCGTCTAGACGTCCTGTGGCGCGAATCAAGCATCTAGTGTGGCGCGAATCGGCCGTTGACACGCGAATGGCGCGGCGCGAATTGAGCGTTCACGCGTCTGACGCCCTAGATGCCCGAGTTGAAAAATCTGAACTTTGGCGAAAATTCGCGCCACGTTAACCAATCAGGGACTCTGCTTTGGTAGTAACGTGTTTATGACGTGATCACCGGTGGAGACCAGAAGAAAGATAATATTAGTTACTAATTTTAGTCGCTGTGTGTGGCCACCCTGAGCTCTATGATGTGTCATCATATTTTTTATCGAGACAGGAAAAAAAAGGACCTTGCCTGGAAGAGGATAAGCGAAGAAATCGGACAATCTGGTTAGTTTTAAAACGTTTTGCATGATTTTAGCCGTTGATATAGCCCACCTGCTAGCTAGCAAAAACTTGCCGGCATAACAGAGTTATTAAATTGCCGCTACTGGTTTCCAACTGACGAGACGATGTGTTTATTCAGAGGATCTGTGCAGAGAGAGATGGAAGCCCCTCCCATGACGCGAATTCGCATCTGAACACACTTTGTTTAGACGCGCGAATAGAGCGAATTTGACGCGCGTCTGAAGCGTCTGACTTCAAAATGTTCAAGCGTCCAACTATACGCGTCTGGCGCGAATCTGACGCCCCAGACACGTTCGGTGTGAACGCAGCATGAGGGACACACACATATATTCCCATGACGCGAATTCGCGTGTGTTGTGAAGTGAATTTCACGTGCGAATGTAGAGCAGGATGACAGAATTCTACATTACATTACATTCTAGACAGAATGTAATGTTTCTTCATTAGGGCAATAGGGCGACGCACCACCAAAGTGAGAAAGGGACGGATTTTTCAATCACATTCAACCACAGAGTTACGCTCGCTGTCACTGCTAGGCTGTTTGTTCTGCCTCTGGATATAGTCCAATCAGCGTCGAGTCACGCTCTGTGGAGTACCGCCTCTTTTTGGGCATTTCAGTCTGGAGGAGATTTGCCCCGACTGCTCCCATAGACTTCCATGCAAAGAACTTTTTATTCGAACTGCAGGCACTGCAATGCAATCTCTATGGGTTCCGGGAGGGCTCGCACTAACGTGCCTTCGTCATCATACGTAACCTTAACCTGTGCAGCGATTGGTGGAAACAAACAGACCTCTATTAATATTTTTTTTAAGCTGAAGTGACATCCAATAATTTCCTCAGTGCATATTTACATTTTACGGGTATATTCTCCATCTGCAAATGTTAGAAAGTCGAGAAAATATTTCCATTTTGCAGCCATGCGTGGACGAGCCTTCAGCAAGACACACTTCCGTGAACGAGCGCCGCCGCGAGCATGCGCGCCAAACAGACGGCGTTCAATCTGAGTCAAAATACATTTTGCTAAAAATATTTGTTGTTGAAAATTTGTTTTTGTTGGAAAACATAATTATGCCATATGTAGAATTTCGAAAATACAACTAAGTGTATTTGTATGATAGCAGTAACTGTGTAAAGTGACTGTTAATAGGGTAATCAAAATAATAATAATTAGTTTCTTTTGTTTTTATTTATTTTCATTTTTAGTTTAGTGTATTTAACTTCTGCTTTAAAAAACATTTTGTTTTTAGATTGTAAAGTTACAATTTTAGAATGTAGCCTAGGCCTAATGTGATTTGACCCCTTTTTTTGCACATAATATAGCATATACTACACAGTTACATTCATGTTTGTTTTTTATAGCCTTCAATATGAACATTGTTTCTAGGACAATATTGGGCAGAATGTGAAATATATATATTTTTTAATTAAAAACAGATATATTCTTTTTAGATCCCAGCCCTATGGCATGCTTTAAATACTGAATTTTCCATTTTTTAGATAAGCAGTAATGATACATTATTATATCACTTGTTAAATGATTATTTAACAATTAGCCTATTCGTTCCTGCATTTCTTAAAAAAAAAATAATAATAAAAAATTGCGCCCCACCAAAAAATTTTTGCACCAGCCGCCACTGATGTAGAGTAAACTCAAAATGTTCCAACTACGCAAGAATAGCGCAATTTATTTGCGCAAGTTGCATCTGGTGTGAACGCCCCATGATACTTGCTTTAATATGATCACCTGGCAAAGACAATTTAGGAATAATGAAATACGAGACAAAACAAGTGAGGAATACAACAAGCGAGTCATCACAAAGAAGCAAATAGACAAAGGAAGTGCTCACAATACAAGTTTCAGACATTGCTCAGAGTATCATATGCTATAATAGAGAGGGATTAAAGAAAATGAAAGGATCTGATTTTTTTTGTTTGTTTTTGTTTTTTTTAGATGAGGTTAAGCGCTCACGAAAGAGATGAGTTTTCCATTGTCTTTTGAATATTGCCAGGGATTCTGCATTCCGGATGAAGGCAGGAAGATCGTTCCACCAGCATGGAGCAGTGAACGAAAATGTTCTAGAGAGTGATTTTGTGCCTCTCATCCCATTTCATAAGTTGGGACACTAAAAATAGAGCTGAAATATGTGACTGTCCCAGGAAAAACGGGACGTCTGGTCACCCTAGTTATTGTTCTTGGTGTGAACGAGCCTGCTTTTCCAATTGTTTTCCTATGTAAACATTCACTAGACAGATGCGTTTAACTGCTGCGCTCGTGTCTCGCCGCAGCGTCGCGCACGTGACATGCTGTTCTAAAGACGTTCCTCTCATGTTAAAAGAAGTTTAACTTTAAAAAATATATGTGGCTCTGTTTGTTTTTTCTTCATTCCAGTACCCTGTGAAATTCTTTGTGTGTGAATGGAACACTTGATTGTAATCGGTCCCTTTTGGCATTCTGTGAACAAACGTCATTGTTATTAAAATGTAATATGTGTGTGTATTATTTGGTAATAAGAGGAATAACATAAGTCAGCCATTCATTATTGCAAAACACAAGACCTGTTATGGTCTATTTTGCTATTATGTACTGTACGGACTGGACTTTATCCTTTAGTTAACACTAAAGGTTAAATGACCTCAATGACTCAAATACTTTGAAAGCATTACTTTCGAAATCTGCAAAGAAACACAAGAATATGTGTTTTTCAGAGCATCTGTTCCTTCTCTGAGTGTAACTGGCACAGCGGTTGAGTTATGCTGTCTGAAATCAAGTTGCATGCCAGGGGCTGTGGCTATATTTACCTCCTCCTGGTAAACACGAAAGGCGTTGCATTTCGGATACTCCGCACCCTGGCCAGGCTCTGCTCTTGGCTGTCTTTGGCAGGTTCATCCCCACCACCCGAACCAGAGAACGGCCAGTACCCTTTACCTTTAGACCCGCTGCCGCCCATCATGGGCCGCAGAACATTCTCCTCCTGGTCGGGTCACACTTGGGACAGATCCTCAGATCACACAGAGGACAATCTGGAGGACAAAAGAACAAACGGTTATTTGACTCATATTGTTAAATATTTACATACTGGTATCATGAATCTGATAATGTAAGTCATAATAAAATATGGCTACTTTTTATGACATGGGAAACCTGTGATCTGTGCTTTCCCACCAAGTCAAACACCAAATCCATCATAAATTATATTTTATGTTCTTTAAAAATTAACAATATTTTATGTAACAAACATTTTAACTTCAGCAATAGCATGTAGCATCTTAAAACAAGACAGATTGTGTTTGACAGCAAAAATTTAGCAAAAACAAGAGTCAATTTTATTATATTTGATTACTAAAAAGATTTGACATAGGTATTATTATTAATAAATAACATCCAGTTTAATTATTTTATTTTCCACTTGTCTAAATTGATGTAGCTTTCGTGCTAATACAGCTAACATCATCATAATGTCTTGCAACGTTTGTGTCTATAACACAATATTATTCATATTTATAATGTTGACACTTACTTGAATACAGTCTCTTGATGTTAAATGAAGCAGAGCAGAGGATATAATGCGAATTAGCGCGGGTTTGAACAGATTTATTGAGTGTGTAAAGTCAGAAACGAACCGCAGCAGATCAGACAGTGAATCAAGACACTGTCAGCCGCTCCTGTAAAGACGGAAATACATGGAAACGCTTCGGTTAGGAGAATGGATAGAATAAAAGTTATTTTTTAATAGAATAAAAGTCTTTTTTTCAGTCAATTTTTTATTGCCATATTATTTTATTTCATATTTTTGTAGATTGTCTTTTTATTTGATTAAAGTCAATATTTGATCAAAATTAAGGATTTTTAGACAAATAATACATTTTACCATATAAATAGCACCCAACAATGTCATTTCAAAACAATGTATCATACAGATGCTACAAATTTAATTTATGGTTTGCATTATAATTACTTTGCCAAAAAGCAGACTAAATAATAACTAATAAGGTGTTGTGCGTATAATTTAATAGATAAGCATAAAAAATTGACCTCTAATGAAAAATCTGTATTCTCTTAATTACATGTTGGTCATATCACATGTAGGACATTATTTATATAAAAAAATAAAATAAAATAAAAAAAAATCTAAACTAAATGCTTTCCTTTAAGAGCTACTTAAAGGGCTAGTTTACCCAAAAACAAAAATTCTGTCTTTAATTACTCACCCTTATGTCATTCCACACCCTTAAAAGTGTTCAATGTCAGAATGCCGACTCATTATTGGCCGGCTCCTGCATCAGCATCACACGCTTGCATTGTGGTGCTTACGTGTACAGTGTTGGCCAATAATATAGAACCTGGAAGCGTGGACGTAAACAGCGTAAGAGAATCACACAGAAGAGAAGATATTGTTGAATAAAGTCATTGTTTTTGCACACAAAAAGTATTCTTTGCTTCATCCACTGTAGTCACATGGACTATTTTAACTGTTTTTAGTACTTTTTTGGATCTTGAAAATGGTTGTTAAAGGGATAGTTCACCTAAAAATGAAAATTCTGTCATGATTTACTCGCCCTCAGGTTGTTTTGAAATCTGTATACATTTTTTTGTTCTGTTGACCTCAAAGGAAGATATTTTGAAAAAAGTTTGTAACCAGGCCACTAGTAGGAAAAAATAAATACTATAGAAATCAATGGTGCGCCAGAACTGTTCAGTTTCCCACATTATTTAAAATATCTTCCTTTGTGTTCAACAGAACAAAAAAATGTATACAGATTTCGAAACAACCTGAGGGTGAGTAAATGATGACAGAATTTTCATTTTTGGGTGAACTATCCCTTTAAATTGCTGTCTATATAAGTCAGATGTCTCTCAGATTTCATCAAAAATATCTTATAATTTGTGATCCGAAGATGAACGAGGTCTTACGGGTGTGGAACGACATGAGAGTGAGTAATAAATGACAGAATTTTCATTTTTGGGTGAACTAACCCTTGAACATGCTTAAAGTTTATAATATTAAAAATAAGAATAATGCAAAATAATGCATATTGCACATTTCAAACAATGAAATGTTTTTTTTTTTTTTTTTGAAATGGTTCTTGCACCCAACAAAAACAGTCATTTTAAAGGGGAAAAATACTTTACTTTTATTCAAAGAAATTTACAACAAATATCCAATATATACATGGGTCCTTCATTATCTGACAAGTATTGCATCATTAAATGGTGGTATATCAATATAGACACTAAAATAATCCTTTTTTTCCCTATTACAAGTTGAAATGGTGCTCCAAGTACTCTTTAATCTGCACTGATATATGCATTCACCACAGACAAATAATCTGTCACTCCACAACTGGATCTACAGCTACGACCGCAGCATTTCTTCCAGTATCACATCACACTCCTCTTACACTCATCAGTCACTCTTTAACACACGCTGCTGCTACTCCTCTCTCTCTCTCTCTCTCTCTCTCACTGCATTTCCCTTTCATTTACAACCCTCTCATATCCTCTATCACAGTAGGACAAAGGGTTCTTCCACACACTCTTTGGATTCAAACAGTAATAAGCTGCGTACGAGCGTCCTTAGTACGTTTCCTTCTCCTTATCTTTTGTTTCTGAGGTATAAAAAGCAGCTTATTTCAGCCAGGCGTACTGAAGTTCTTCATAGCTTCTTTCATCTTGTCTCGTGCCAAGGCGTATCGCCGCACGATCTGCCGGACATAATCCTCCTCTTCCCGCTGCAGAATGCGCAGGAAGTTCTGGAGTTCGGGAAAACTAAATGCATCCCACTGCGAAAAGAAACCAAAAATATTGTTAATGCTTATACCTCAAATGTGTTTAAAGTGATTTTGCATATTTAAATTTGTATCATTTCTTTGATGACCACATAAAGACGTCGACTTCCTGTCAGAAGGATGTTTACTCACATTAACTTCCCCCGTTTCATTCTCTTTAAGAACTAAACTGAGGACTTTCTCATTGGGTCCAGCACACAGACGCAGGAAAAGCGGACACTCGTCATCCGACATCTTCCTTAAGTACACTGAAAAGAGAAAGACAATGTGAATTGTATCACTCGTTTACGATTTATATATTGTTTATTATAAGAATCAACGTAGATAAGGTGTCAAGTATACATAGTCTCCCCACCTTGATTCTGCCGTTCGCTGCGTTCGAACAGCGAGAACTTGGCCGGATTGTCCACCACGGTGAACTTCTTCAGCAGTGCTTCGATGACTTCTCTGGCCCGTGTGTTGGAGCTGATGTGCAGGTGTTTGACCGTGTCTCTGGGCAGGTAGAATGAGGTGCGATGCTTCAGTGCTTTGTCTTCTTGACAACTGCCATCCCACCCCGAGGAGGAGGACGTGCTCCGTGATGGAGGGAGAGACACGGGTCGGGCCAGCTTAAACTGGACCTTTATGAAGCCAGTGTAAGATCCATCACGGTTCTGACGGGGAGGACAAGAAAACATTCAGCCAAACATGACCGAGTGACACGCTGAAGTTTGATACTTTTGGTTAGGGATTTGTCCAAATGCAAGTACCACAAATAAATATAATAATAATAATAAATAAATTAATATAATATTATGTTCACTACCAGTCAAAAGTTTGGAAACATTACTATTTTTAATGTTTTTGAACAAAGTCTCTTATGCTCATTAAGGCTGCATTTATTTCATAATAAATACAGAAAAAAAACAATAATATTGTGAAATATTATTACAGTTAAAATTATGTATTTCTATTTGAATATACTTTAAAATGTAATTTATTTCTGTGATGCAAAGCTGAATTTTCAGCATCATTACACCAGTCTTCAGTGTCACATGATCCTTCAGAAATCATTCTAATATGATGATTTGATACTCAGTTATTATCAATGTTGATAACAGTTGTGCTGCTTAATATTTTTTTGGAACCTGTGATACTTTTTTCAGGATTCATTGATGAATAAAAGGTTAAAAAGAACAGCATTTATTCAAAATATAAATCTTTTCTATTACTTTTTATCAATTTAACAAATCCGTGCTGAATAAAAGTATTAATTTCTTTAAAAAAAAAAAAAAAAAAAAAAAAGAAAGAAAAGAAAGAAATTACTGATCCCAAACTTTTGAACGGTAGTGTATATTGTTACAAAAGATTTCTATTTTAAATACATGCTGATATTTTTTAACTTTTTATTCATCAAAGAATCCTGAAAAAGTATCACAGGTTATAAAATAATATTAAGCAGCACAACTGTTTCCAACAGTGATAATAAATCAGACACTCTGAAGGATCATGTGACACTGAAGACTGGAGTAATGATGCTGAAAATTCAGCTTTGCATCACAGAAATAAATTATATTTTAAAAGTATGTTAAAATAGAAAACCATAATTTTAAATTGTAATAATATTTCACAATATTACTGTTTTCTCTGTATTTATTATGAAATAAATGCAGCCTTAATGAGCATAAGAGACTTCATTCAAACACATTAAAAATAGTAATGTTTCCAAACTTTTGACTGGTAGTGTGTATTATGCATTTTTGATAATATATCAAATTTTAAAATTTAAAAAACAAAATTATTTGATAGATTTACATATTCAGGACAGATAGGTGTCCTTACCAGAACCATGAAGAGGTTACTGTTGACCTGAGCATTGTATTCTTTCACTTTCTGTTGTATTTCAGTGACGGACAGCTCCGGTTTCCTGCAGTCGACCGGCTCATCCTGTAGGACAGAGGGAAAGGACAGTATGTAATGCATCACGTGACCACAAGGGGGAGGCAAAAAAACCTTGAGAGACTGGCTGAAGTATCGCTAGGTTTATAAGAACTTTCTAATTCTTCCTAAACACTGATATTTAAGGGTTTTTCTTAGATTTAAACCAGTAAGGATCAGATTTAGAAGCACTTTGGCAGAAACAGCCTGACTTAATGTGACTGAGTAACTATATTTAACAACAACAGCTGATTGTGTTTGTACAGCAGAACAATCGCAGTCTGTGACATAAAGTGGCTTTCAAATACTCTGTCAGATCCAGCTGGATGGCTTTTCCCACACAGACATGGGCCACAGGAAAACAACCCTCCCTCATCTAGAAATAGCCGACAGGAAGTGGGAACACACACACACACACACACACACACACACACACACTCACTCACTCCAAATGCTTCTGAATGTTTCCGAGGAATGAACAGATTTCAGTCTGCTCCATTAACTCTAATAATCACAAGTATGATTTCTTCCCAAGTCTGTGAAAAAAATTGTTTTCTACATTTAAGATGGCTTAATTTTAAGTTTTCTACTTTTTTTCTACAAATTTAATAAAAAAAAAAAAACATCAAATATTTATTAACTGGTTAATGTTAAGAAGTTATTAAATATTCAAGATAATAAATAATAAATAGTTTTCATATAAATATTAATGCATATTTTAAAAATTAATTTACAATATTATAATGTAAAATTTGGGGCGTTATGGCTCCCTTTTGTGTGTAAATAAAAATAAAAAAAATAACAAACCTGGTCCACTTTTATGTTTGAATAAAATAGCTGACTTCATGAACAGGAATGAAGTTAATTACGTTTACATTGATCATGGGTTATAATGAGACAGGGACAGACTGCGGATCCTTTGATTTGTATGACGTTATGTGCTACTCAGCATGACATCATCTTAAGAGGAACCCCCCCCCCCACCCCACCCACACACACACACACACACAAAACACAATTAACTAAATCTAAAGTATAACAAATACAATAAATATTTAAAAACGAATATTTAAATTAAATGATTTGTTACTATTCTTAACAATTATATAAATTACTGAAAAGTTATTGTAGTTTGTAAGCACATGTAAGCATCATTTAAAATAAGCACGCACGCGCACATGCATTGTTGGCACACTGAAGTGACCGAACCGAAAGAGATCGGTAAGTTCAGTCTTGGACTGTAAAAATCGCAAAGCCCTCCCAAAACGGCAAAATAATACACATCTAAGGTTAATATAGTAATTTGTATGATTATTTATCACTGTCTTACTTTTTCTTTGCGTTTTTTGGTCTTTCTGAGTGACGTGCGCGCGGTGTAGAACTGCTCGAGCTCGTGCTCGGAGTCGCTCTGGCTGCAGTATCCGCTGCTCGCGCTGCTGCCCCATGTCATGTCGAACCACTCACAATCCGTCATTATCACACCGAACTCAACCGGACCGGGACTGTGTAAGAGCTTCCGCTGTGTCTGAGGAGGATGATGTGGCTGTCTGACCGACCTCGTGCAACCAGGATGCAACCGTTAGGCGTGATTTGAAACCCCACCCTTCCGCTTAGCCCCGCCCCTCGGATTGAATTTACTGCACGCAGACTCCTCCCTCCATTCAATCCTGACTCCTCCCCCTGAGACCCAGCAGAACAATACGCTTTTTAAAAACGTTTATTTTCTAAATATTTTCTAAAAATAAAATTATAAATAAATATACATTTCATGGTATAACAAATATAAAAATAACTGTAAAAATATTTATTTTAAATAGTACATTTATTTAAATACGTTTATACTATTATGTATATAAAATGCATATTTAATCATAATTATTATTATATGAAATGTTATCAATTTACATACAAGCATTTGGTATGACAGAAAAGCTGTGCAACAAACTATATAAATCGTTACAGTTGACAAAAAAAAAAAAAATCACATTACAATAATTGTCAAAATTATATATAGTAATATGTAATATTTGTTATATATAAAAACATATATTTATTAAATAGTACATTTATAATAGTAAATAATTTTATAATTATATTTCCAAAACATTTATACTATTATGTATATCCAATATATATTTAATAATAATTATAATTATTATTATATGAAGTATTACCAATTAACATACAAGCATTTGGTATGACAGAAAAGCTGTGCAACCAATAAACAGTATAAAATCACTACAGTTGACAGATAAAAATATAATTACATCTACATATTATTATATAATAATTATTTAAGAAATGACATAGTAATATGTAAAGTAATTTGTTATGTAGAAATCATAACTTTTATTTTAAATTATATAAATGTATTTTAAAAATGTATAATAAACAATAATAATAATAATTATTATTATTATCATCATCATCATGTCTAATATTACCAAGTAACAAAATAATTTGGAAATAAAGAAAAGAAGTGCAGCAAATATATATCACGACAGAGGACAGAAAAGAATTGCTGGATCACAGGAGAATATATATATGTATATGAATGTTTGATATGGTCTGTGCGTCTGCATTAAATCTGATGCTGGGAAAAGTCTTGTGTGTATTTAAAATAATTAAAAGTATAATAATAGCCTTTGCGCAAATGTTGCACGTCCAAATGAGAGGTTATGATGATTTGCACATTTGTAATTAGGTAAAAGGTTCATTGTGAAGCGCCATTGACTTCTTCTGCAGCATTGGTTCATTTCCCCAGCTGTCAGCTCTTCCACCCTCCCCCATATCACTTTCACATCATTACTCAAGAAAGACTCACTCACATGGAAAATCAATGTCAGATCCAGCCTTCACAGATCATCACTGTGATTAGAAGCTTAAATTATCAACTGAAAACATCCATGCTACTCCAAATAGACACATTTGGTCAATATATTTCCATAATTTTAAAGTCATGTACTTATTCGTGACATTTGAAATGTTAGAAAGCGAGCAGCTGCTTTATTGTGCAGTTGCTAAGCTACCTCTCCTCCACGGCGCTGTCGTAAATTGCGTGTGGCACTGCGTGTGTAGGACGGTAATAAAATCAGCACTGGTGGCATATGGCGTGCCGAGACTCAGGCTGTGTCCGAAATCGCACCCTATGCCCTTAAATAGGGCACTATTTGAGGGGACAGTCATCCGAAACCATAGTGGATGTTATCGAGTGCAGTCATTCAATCCCACAATGCACCGCAATAACGAGCGTACAACCGATGTACGGCTAGAGAATACCCATAATGCACTGTGAGAGTCGCTCACTGAACGAATTCCCGTGTCTGACCAGAAGATGGCGCCCGCAGCTGAATCATCTATCCATCTATTTTCCAAACCACTGGTCCAATGTGGGTACAGTGTAATATTCCTTTTTAATTGATTATTAATTTGTTTCATTAGTTTCCATGACAGTGTTCAAGATAAAACAGCAAGCATAAACTATGCAAAAGCGGCAGCTCTTCCTGCACACTCAGAGTCCGAATCCACTCGTTTTCATTCCCTCCTTCTAGAACTATATTAGTGGAGTAATGTAGGTCATATAGTATATAAATATATAGGGAGCGATTTTGAACACAGCCTCAGAACTACTTCGATGATGTTTTAAGTTGAATGCATGCAAAGATGCTAGTGATGAGAGAAACAAAGCTTTTTGAAACTTTTCTTGAAATTTTCGAAGTGCTGGAAACGCCACACGCTGGTGACCCCTTCTGGTCAGAACAGTGTAAATACAGCAAAAACTCACCTGAAAAGTTAGTAAAAAACCTTTTACAAAGCAATTGCAATGTGTTATTGAAATCTGTAAATTATTAAATGAAATTAACAAATCATCTAAAAGCATTAAATGTGAAGTTTCTTCATAATTATAAGATTAAAAGTAAATAAATGACTTAAAATGTCGAAATTGTGAGGTTATAATTTGTCATAATTGTGACAGTCATAATTTCTTCTTTTTATGACTTTTTGTCATAATTATGACAAAGGTATAATTTCGACTTTTTATCGCATAATTATGACAGTCATAATTTTGACTTTTTGTCATAATTATGACTTTAAAATCATAATTTTGACTTTTTATCTCATAATTATGACTTTCTATGTCATAATTTCGACTTCTTGAGTCATAATTTTGACTTTTTGTCATAATTTTGACGTTTTATCTCATAATTATTTAGTATGTCAAAATTATAACTTTCTCTCATAATTGCAATTTTTTATCTTATAATGGTTTTCTGTCATCATTTTGAGATTTATCTCATAATCATGACTTTCTATTTCAAAATGTCAGCTTTTAAAGTCATAATTTCGATTTTTAGAATTAAGTGTCAAATTTGACTTTTTATCTCATAATTACGACTTTCTGTCATACCGACTTTGTCAGTTTTGACTTTTTTAATTTCATAATTATGACTTTTTAAAATCCTAATTTTGACTTTTTATATCCTAATTATGACTTTCTGTCATAATTTTGACTTTTTAAGTCATAATCTTGACTTTTTGTCATAATGACTTCCCAGAGCATGATTTTTTTCTTATGTGGCAGAAATGGGTTTCCATACGGAAGCATCCAATCACTAGCACAAGCACAAACAACTTCCTCTCTGATTTACGTGTCATTTACAGGTGACCTGTCCTCTCGAGCAGTTGTTCTCTCACCACATTTGTGTCCGTCTCTATCGTGTCCTCGCAGTAGTTCGATTGTTCGCTGATGGCGTCGCAGTGGGAGCTGCAGTCCAGTTGAATGAAGGGTTGACAGCGATAGTGACAAGTGTAATTACAGTCTGAAGAGACACAAACATTCAATCAGAAACCAAAACCACACATCCAGTATGTGTTTCTAGAGTTAAATACAGTTCTCAGCACTACAGTCAGAACAAGGAACAAGCTGAACATATGACAGAGGGGTCAAGCTTTGCTCATGAATGAATCTACAGCGCCACCTGGTGGTAATGTGAATGTATGTTCCGGGTCATTTGATGAATAAGTCATTCATCTGTGGTCTGTTTGACTCAACCATTTTAAATCACAAAGTTTTATGAAGTGTAAAATCATGCTATTAATCAAAGTTTTAATGCGATGTTTTTGGCAAATAGAGAAAGAAAAAAGAGAAAACTATACTTTAAATTTTATGAAGAAAATGTGGGTTACAAGATAGTCTGGAAGGTTGTCAGGAAATTTCTAGGGTGTTTTGGGTGGAGGCAGTTCTTTATGTAATTATGCAGTCATGCATTTAATATTCTTGCTCTGACATTCATGCTTTTCATTTTCTATATTATACTCTATTCTAGTTTGTTTTTTATTCTATGTGTTATTTAATTGCATTTGAAATCAGTTGCACGTTTTAACATCTAATTTGTATGCTATTATCTAACTTATTAATTTTACCTAAATTAAATCAATCAAACACCTAATTAATGTATTAATTAAATGGTTTGTTTATTCCTTTACTCAAAGTTTTACATTTAAGCATGTAAGTATTCATACATTTATAAGAACATTTATTTATTTGTTTATTCCATTTCCATTATTTGCCTAAATTAAAATCAGTTGCACATATTTTCACACTATTCTATTCTATTCTATTCTATTCTATTCTATTCTATTATTTAGTGTTATTTATTTGCTGTACTTTTTGCTGTTTGAATTCTAAATTTTGTAACAATCACACACCCACACAATCTCTATCCAACATAAGACTCTGTCTAAACTGTCATCTTCTCAATCTAAACATCCTTTTCCTATTGGCTCGCGGTCTCTGAGGGCCAGATTGTCTTGACAGTAACATTTACACAGCGGAAGACAAATATCCCTGTGGAGACGTTCTCGATTATCTCGGCGAATGACTCACGTGTGCAGCGGAGGCTCTGTCTGTACAGGCCCCATATAAACTCCCCGCACAGGTCGCACCAGCTGAGCTGCGTCTGGCTGCACGGCTGGAAGTCGTGACCCCGTCCGGGTTTACATGTCGGCCAGTCGGGGTCCTCCAGACGCACGCGCTCCCCCACCATCCGCACCACCTTCTCTTTGCTCCACCTTTCCAGAGTGGGCGGAGGGCCGCTAGGGGGCGCTAACTCGATGCGGTCGTCGGGAGTCAAGTCCTGTAATTCAATGAGTTCACATTTTGCCATCTTAGGTATGTGGGGGGCTAAAAAGCATGGCTCAGTAGATCACTTCAGAGCGACCCTTTTTCCTCCAGACCAGACCGACACACTTTGGGTCTGGTTCTGATGCATCTGCATATCCAGGCTGAGAACAAACATGGATCACTTTGTTGATCGTACAATATTAATACAAAGAGATGATGATGTTTTCAGTGAGATGTCCTCCAGATTCACAGTTCAGCAGCATCTGGCTCAATCTGAGGAAGAACAACAGAGATTAAATTAGATTACAATATTTTGTGGTTCTTTATGATTACAGCAAATGTGGACAGTTGTAATCTGTCTGATTTTCAAAGGACATTAAAGGTGCAATATGTAAGATTTTCTGTCCGCTAGAGGCCTATTCAACACAAAGGCGTAGCTTGATGATGGCAATTTTGAGCGCGGAATCTTGGGACATGTGGTCTTCACTTCAACGGCCGGTGGAAAATAATTGGGATAGGACTCGGGAAGAAATCTTGTTCATGGATGCGATTATTAACGTTACTGTAGTATGAAGCAGAGCAGGACCGAGTGTTCTGTCAAAACACGCCGCGAGCAGCAGAACTTTTATTATGCCGCAGTCGCCCGCGCCGCTTCCGTTTTTCCGGTCATGATTATGAGGTAACACAGCTCTGTTTATCATATTAGATACATTTGAGAGTGTTGAAAATTATGTTATAACGTTATCATATTAAATGCTGGATGGCTTGTGTTGATAAATGCAATAAATGCATGCAATTAATTTTAAAACATATTGTATGATGGAGAAAATGCTGTATTACTGTTACTAAAATAAAGCTGCATCTGATTATGCTATGTTAGCTACTTGACAAAATAGTGTTTTTCTCTGAGGCATGGTAAAGCACGGTACTCACAAAAAATCAAGAAAATTAGATTTAAACAATAAGATTAAACGTGTTGAGCTATATAACAACAATTCGTTTTCTGTCTATAAATATATCAAAACAGTTGTTCCCTTGTCTATTAAAACATGTAAATATTAATGCATCTTTTTTTGTTTCCATGGTTTCTACAAAATAAAACCAGAAACCGAGGGTAACGCGGGTATGACGCAATTGACAGGCGACTCTTCACACGTCCTGGAGCCTTGCTTAAAATAGCAATTTTCTCATGATTTTCAAATAGTTGGAAACATTTGGATAAGTACTCAAGTGAACAAAATATATAACACTGGCCTAGTGGTTTTTGGATATTTTACTGCAAAATTCTATATATATATATATATATATATATATATATATATATATATATATATATACCCTCCCCTGAAAAAATAGAGTCCCTTGATATTTGTTGAACAGAATTAAATATTTTAGTCCATATGGGGTAAAAGCTTCTTTAAACATCGGACAGAAAGTCTACAGGAAAATATGTGGATTTAACATTCCAGCGGGTTTGTGCAAACGAATCTGTCCTTTACAAAAGCACTTGACAACATCTATATGCAGGCTGATCAGTATGCGTGAGGAGGAAAATTCACTCAAGGGTGTTTTTGGACCATTTTTGTTGTAGGACACCTCTTTTGGCTTCTGTCCTAATCCTGAGAAGCCCAAAGGCCCGAACAACCAAACAGAATAGAAAGAGGCGTAAAACTGGGTCACAAAAGCATAGCAAATAAATAGCACATCATATAGACAAATAGAGAATGCACACATAGAATAGAATAGAATAGAATAGAATAGAATAGAGCAAATGATTCTGGCAAATAATGCAAATATAGAGAATAAGCAAATAAATTGCAATAATTAATGTAAAAATAACATACGTAAATGTAAATCTACAAATAAAAACATAGAAATAAATAATGAAATTAATAAATTAATTTTGTATTCAATTTAATTCATTTAATGAAAATTAATAGAATGAGATTAGATGCCAAAATGTCTTCAAACTGACATCAAATGCAATTAAAGAACGTACACAAAATAAGAAAGGCATAAATAAACAAACTAAGAGAACAGAATACAATAGGTCAACAGAAAATAAAGAAAATGAAAAAACAAACAGAAATAAATAAATGCATAAACACATAAAACAATTTCTTGTGAAAATGTGTAGTATTCATTCCAAACAAATGTCACAGAGAATAAAATAATCTCTCACAGATTAGATTAGCAATTCGACGTCATTGACTTGGACGTGAAGTCCAAACCTACAAACGTCAGAAAGTATAGCCTACATTTGATGGATAAAGTCAGATTAAAGTTTTACCAAACACTTAACTGCTTAAGAAGACCAACCTACCTTAAACCAAAACAAGACACTTTTTCGTCAGAAGAACCTCAGACTGACAGTAAACGCGTCAATTTCCTCAAATCCGCTCTTGAAGTCTCAAATAACGCGTAATCTGCGCGCATCGCGTGTTTGAGAGGAGACAGAGCAAGTGATTGCACAAAACTGAGAAAACATCTTCCATTACACTCAAAACTAAAGTGAAAATCACCCTCCGCTGGCAGGGAGATGCCTCCTCAGATTTTCGGTTCACCGTGGGCGTCATTCGCGGTCGCAGCTCGAAACCGGGTCGATTAGTTTCTCCACAACGCGCACCTTGTCCAGCGCGACCGCTAGCGCGCGTTTGTGCGCATGCGCCGCAGACTCAGATTAACGCTTAATCCAGCGCGATCTGTCCTACTTAGAGCGAACGCAGAGAGCAGACATCATTTCCTGAAGCATTTGGTGGACCCTCGGGTCTTATATTCTGAACCCCCGCCTGAGAGTCTATTTACAATGACCTTGTTTAAAATTAAACTCACTCTTAAAGAGATAGCGCCCTCAAAAATATTAAAGTCATTGTTTTCTGCACGTGGAACAAAAACAAGAATCTTAACGTAGATCTTCCAAAGAATAAGTGGTAAGTGATATAAAAAGTCATAATTCTGACATAACAGTCAAAATTATGACAAAAAGCCCTTATTCTGAAATAAAAAGTATGAATTCTGACTTAAAAAGAACAAATTGACTAAAAAAGTTATAATTATGAATTATAAGTGATATAAAAAGTCATAATTCCTACATAAAAGTCAAAATTATGACAAAAAGCCCTAATTCCGAAATAAAAAAGTATGAATTCTGACTTAAAAAGAACAAACTGTGACTAAAAAAGTTATAATTATAAATTATAAGTGATATAAAAAGTCATAATTCTGACATAACAGTCAAAATTATGACAAAAAGCCCTTATTCTGAAATAAAAAGTATGAATCCTGACTTAAAAAGAACAAATTGTGACTAAGAAAGTTATAATTATGAATTATATGATATACTTTTCACGTTTTCTAAAGTTATATATTATAGTTTAGTGTGGGGAACAAACTGAAATCTGTCATTATTTGTTAATTCTTCCGAATATTTCTACAGCATCATGCAGAAGTGTTATAAATACGTGCTTAGAAAGTGAAAGAGTCACAACATGGAAGATCAGTTCCCATTTTCCTGTGTAAAAGTTTCAGTGCAATGACCAGTGCTGCTTAGAAATCTGGTGTACTTGCTTGGCAGAGGTCCATTGGCTTGATTTAACATTGAACTCTCTCTCTCTTTTTGGTCTGATAGCGGATGTCTTGTATCATCAGGAAGGAGGTCTGAGGAGATAAGAAGGTTTCTGTCGTCCATTGAGTCTGGATGAGGGCCAGCAGGTCACAGGACACGCAGGAATCCTGCTCCGTAGAGGACAATGAACAGTAATTGGTTGTGAATGTCTGATTTTCTTACGGTCATCGGATTCCCCAATTAAGGGGAGACACTAGAGGCAAAAACACTGTTTTTTCAGGCAGCTGTCAATTTTTAGATTTTGAACTTTTTGGCTTTTCATAAAGTGTTTTTTTTTTTTCAGACTGGTGGAAAGAAAACATCCAAAATACACTTTTAAGTGTCTATTTTATAGCACTTTATCTATTTGCATCCACAGATTTCAGTTACATTAAATATCTTTAAAGGCCGTTTTCTCAAAATGAGTTTTTTCTCCTGCTCTGAGTCAGAAATCTCCACTTCAGCAGAACTTATATACATTAAACTTTACAGTTTTATTCCTATCTATATTCTGAAGGTTTTTACAGAGGGATTTGTTGATATATAATTTGGCTGATTTTATACAACATTTTATTCCTAAAAAAATATAAATATGATTAATATTATTTTTAATATTATTATTAATAAATAATTTTATTTTTTTCTGACTGTTGATAGTATTTTCTGATTTATGGAGTGATAAAAAGAGATATCCAAAATTCCCTCTGTAAAAACCTTTAAATTGAATATGTCCAAAAATTTGAACGAGAATTTTGAACCTGACGTCATCCAAAATTCAGATTTTTGTTCTAGAAATATATGCAAATTAGCGCATATTTAATTAGATAACGCCTCATTTGCATATTTAAACCTTACATTTATTAACTGGTAATACAAAAAATGTTTGCAATTTTTAATGTAATCAATCAGCTGGGGTAGTATGGTTATATCTATTAGTTAATATTTTTACCATATTCACCTGGGGTGTCTCGCCATAACTGAGTCATTTCATGACATTTCCATGAATAAAACCTAAAATACAAATAAAAAAAAATAAAAAAATCTGTATTTGTGAAAAAAAAAAAAATATATATATAAAAATTATATATGCAAATAAAATATATATATAAACTAAATAAATAATAAATAAATAAATGTATACTCTCAAATAAGTCAAAGAAGTATATTACACATTTTATTTGTTCTGATATCGTCTGCACAGACACAGATAAACTGAAGCATTTAATATTTGTGCAATCTGAAAAGAAAAAAAAAATCAATTGTGATCCCTGCAGGTCAAAAGATGGAAAGACAGGCATGTAAACAAAATCCCACGTCAGCATGAGCAGAGGAATTTCTAGAACAGAGGCAATCTGGAAGAAATTATTTAAAATTATCGCCAAAATAAAAGTCATGTCTATCATTTAGAGAAGAAAACAAGATTAATTTCAATGTATCGTAGTGGGCTTTCAAAATAAATAAATCATATTTATATTTTGCGACAATTCTGACATAATCGGATGAGATTTTGCTTCAAAACGAAATGTGCTTTTATTATGACATGTTGGAGTGTAACCGGAAACCTTCAGTGATTCAGAGTTTCTAGTTGAGATTGAGAGCATCAAATGGATTCGAGTTAGTTTCGTCTTTCTGTTGTGATTGTGTATGTATGTAAATTAGCTGTATGGAATAGATTTGAGAGAGACTAATATGACTGTCCATCACGAGTCGGAGCCGAAACTGTACCGCTACAGCAGGATATTGTGCGGCGTCTCCACTCACGTCCTGTGCGCGCTGTTCACCGGCTTCATGACGGTACTGGCCAAACCTGGATCCAGTGAGTACAACAAACACTTCCTCACATCCAGAGAAGATCCTATCGACCAGTCTTTCTCTCTGTAATCTGTGCTGTCTGTAGACCGATCACCGTGTTTACTGTAGTTACAAAATACTGATATTTTAAAATTCTTTCTAATATATTTCTGACAGGAATAAGAAATTATAATGATATACATAAGTTATATTCATTTAAAATAATGACAACATATCAATAAGATCGTGCAAATATCCTATAAATTATAAAAATAGATTATATGAATGTTGTAATGTTTGTATGCGCAAAAGATTATGTTTGTTATCTGTGTATATTATTGTTTTTAAAGTATAATAAAAATGATCACATCATCATCATAATAATACACAATTAATAATATTATTAATAATATTGTGTAATAATGTTTTTCATGCGTATATATATATATATATATATATATATATATATATATATATATATATATATATATATATATATATGAAAAATAATTATTAATAAAACACTGAATTATATATATTTTTTTGTTTTTTAGAGATATTACATTTCTCCACTGATACCGATAGCTGATTATCCAGAGTGATATCTGCCTATAACAATACTGCTGATACAAAACAAAACCTTCTTTTAAATGAATGATAATTTCATTATAATTAATAATTAATCATTATATTTCATCAACTTGTTTCAGATTATCAGTTATAAACAAACACTTTACTTAATAAAAAAAAATAATATTAACACACATTACCTAAATTCTGAAGATTAAATTAATATTTCTTAACTTTCTGAATGTTATTAATTCATATAATTACTATTAATATTGAACATCAACCTGGTTTCTTAGCATTTTCTTTACACAAAGCACAAATTCAGTCCATTTTTGATTATCGGCTGTCTTTAAACTGTACAAACTATACATATAATAATAATAATTATATATATATATATATATATATATATAATTGGCAGATATATCGGTGCATCTTTAATTGTTTTTATTGTAAATATTATTGTAAATAAAAATTAATAAAAACAATTATTTTTCACACACACATTTTTATATATATATGAAACAATAATTTATTATTGAAACAATAATTGTGTAATATAAAATATATAGTACTGTAACTCTATAAATATACTGCAACTATTAGTAATTAAAAAATAAATACTGTATAAAAATATATATTTTGTAATATTATGAAATGTGACAATATTGACATATTCTGATCATTTTAAATATATAACTAAAAATAATAAACACCAAACATTACTATGATGTCAAAAGTATCTAAATAGTTTCTGGCTCAGAGTATGTCTCTGTCAGTGTTTTATTGTTACCTAAAAATTAAAAATTAAAATGACATTAAAAATGTTTTTTCTTGCAATTGAAACAAAGCTGAAATAAAATATTAATATTAGAGTAAAGGTAAATTAGAAAGGTTTCCCTGGCAACAAACTGAAATACAATAATACAATTAGAAATAAGCTAAATAGAAATATAAAAACTCTAAAACATAAAAAAGCACACTGTAAAAACGTAAGTTTAAGGCAACAAACTTCAGCAGATTTGAGTTTTCTCAACTTGTTTTTGTAGGAGATTTTTGATTTTTCTCAACTTTTTGTTGTATAAACTAAATACAAGAAGTTGAGAGAACTCAAAAATCTGCTGAAGTTTGTTGCCTTTAACTTTTCATTTTTCTCAACTTTTGATTTTTTACACTGCACATACAATTATTAATAAACACTATAACACTGTTTTCTCACAGGTCTGTTCTCATGGCATCCGTTCCTGATGACTCTTGGTGTGAGTGACACAAAACTGCATACATTACAGACAGTCAGACCTTGATAGTTTTGTATGTAATTGAATTAAGTTTGCTTTTTGTGTCACGCAGTACTTGACAAGACTTTCTTGCCCCATTCAGTTTTCCTTTCTCATGACTGAAGCCGTCCTGCTGTTCAACCCGTACTCGTCTCCCGTCAGGAAGCTGAAGCACAAAACTAAAGGCCGCCTGCACTGGATCCTGCAGTGTCTGAGCCTCTGCTGCGCGACCGCGGGTCTGTGCGCCATCATTTACAACAAAAACCTCAACGACAAGCCACACTTCACCTCGTGGCACGGGTTGGTCGGTGTGATCACGGTGGCGGTCGTCGGGCTGCAGTCGCTCGGAGGACTTCCGCTCCTCTATCCCAAAGTGGCCAAAGGCTGGTCGCTGGCCAAACTGAAGCGCTACCACGCCACCTCAGGGTTACTCACGTACCTGCTGGGCAGCTTCAGCTTGTTCCTCGGACTGTGTTCGTCGTGGTTCAGCACCAGCGTGAGCGGGTCCGTGTGGTACCTGGCCGTCCTCTGCCCGGTTCTGTGCGCTCTGGTCATTATGAGTCAGGTGACGAACGCTTACATGGCCCGGAAACGAGTGCAGTACTGAAACACACATTCAAGCTTTCTAAACAGGTTCATCTGAAATGATGCAGACATTGTGAACCAGAATTTCATGGTACCCTTCTAACGTTGACAGCTAATGAAAATATTGTAAAGTGTCATGCTCAGCTGCATGACGGAGATGATGATACTGATTGCTTTCCAGCTACTTGTAATTTTTATTATTGCTATATAGAGTGACCAAAACAAATGTATTTTTGTATAACAGTTTTATATTCTTGAACACATTTCAGCTGTATTGATGGCATATTCTTTTTGTGCAAATATTTTTGGAAATGACTGAAGGCAATGACTGATTTTTCTTAATTGTAATGATAAAACAAGTGGTTTATTCAATTATTTGTTATTCTATTGATGCATGTGAACATAATGTTTTAGTTTTTGCATTTACTAGTGCCAGTCTGCCCTTTCTGTTCATGCAGATCATGAAAGAAAACATTCATGCCTTTGTACTGTAACTGAAAACGTATATTTGTGATTAATATAATATATAAATTATTAAAATATATTAATATATTATGTTGAAAGCAACCATTTTTACTTAATGGCAGGCATCATTTTTTTTGTTTATTAAAATGTACAAAATCTTTTGTTCAAATAAATTTCAGATCATGTATGGAAACTTACATTTACATTATTAATATCATACATAAATATGAATTATTTACATGTTTCTTAATGGCAAATATCAGTTTTTGTGTGTCAACACGTACAAATTCTTTTCTGTGCTAAAACATTTTTGCAGATCATGTTTAAAGACATTTATAATGCTTTTTTTTTCTCTTTAAAAGAACCATTAAATATGAAAAATGATAAATGAATAATCTTTTATTTTTATATATATATATATATATATATATATATATATATATATATATATATATATATATATATAAAGGGGTGTAACAATATATCGCAATACAATATGTATTGTGTATAGTTCACCCAAATTGAAACTTACTGTGAGGGGAAAAAAATTCAAGTTTACACTATTACTACTATTATAATATCTATTAAACTACTATAATGTTGAATATAAAGTATAATAATGCAATGGGGGAATATATGTGGGTCCTTATAATGCCAAATGTCTTGTTACCAGTAAAAAGTGGCCTACATTATCTCAAATATATCTAGTCAGTGACAGAGTGCAACATATTCATCTAAAATAAATCTGTGTTTCAGCTGCAGAGTCATGAATTTTTTTATTCTGGTATCAACATTGTCCTGTGCATTGGGTAACCAGCACCAAGTCTATTCATTTCCACCCCCAATGTAATACAAAATTTAGCATTTTAAACAACAGTAAAAATTTTTGTTATCCTTTTACCATATGTCTTGGAATAATATCGTATTATTGTATTGTGAGTTCAGTATATGATATGTATTGAATCGTGACACCCCTAATTTATATAGATGCACACATACATAAATATATATACACATTTTTTTCATGAGTCTGAAGCTGAAATTGCCGGAGGCTGCGAGAACCATTATTCTGAATGCAGGAGTCGTCGAGTTTATTTATGTTAAAACAATGTTTAATAAATACAATGTCATTTGAATCTACTCCTCCCCATGCTGGGAACATGAGATGACATGTGGACACCTCCTGGGACAGCATCTGTATGGGATCACGTGTGTTTGTGGGTCCCGACTGCAGAAATCGCTCACAGATCGTGGTCTTAAGTTCGCTTATTGGCGGGATGCAGGGGAGAAGCAGAGAGATGCAGGGGGGGGGAACCCTGCATCTCTCTGACAGAGGGATTTTTTTTTCTCCTTAAAAAAAAGGTTGAAAATGTATAAAAAATAAAAAAAAAAGAATGAAAATGAATTACTCTTTAGCATTATAAATAAATATTTCTGGTAAATTTTTACATAGTTGAAAGAGAAAACAAAATACATAAGATGTTACAAAACAAAGTTTCAAATAACAACAAAAAAAAAAAGATATTATCACATGTCAAATGCACATCATTGTGTATACATAACAGCGTCTGCAGACCAAAGATCATGACATGGGTTATCTGCCAATCAGAAAGCAGACTGTGGGAGGAGTCAAAATAAAGAGCTCTAATAGGCACAGAGAATGAACAGTGTTATTGGCTGAGGGATTTTTCAGTCACAGGTCAACCAGCGCGCGTACAATTCAACATTAACACAAACACATCGAGATTTTTCAAAACGGCCGAAAGAACACTTTGGTCATGACTGTGGCCCCAACACGGATGAAACTGAATGACTGCGCAGATGATGCAAAGCGCAAATTTAGAAAATGACGGCTAGTAGGGTCGCATAACAGTCTACACATTCGTAAGATGATCCCCATGGATGACAACGAATGATTTCGTTTGCTACGCAATTGAACAAGAACACAGATCCATTTGTCTGCTTTAAGGCTAATATCGAACTAAAAGCACTAAACTTACGTCCCCTCCACCAAATTTTAAAGGCTAACATGAAAATACATTCGAGTTTTTAAGGTTTTCCTTGTCGTTTTTTTTTTTTCTCAAAGGAAAGCAAAAAGGTCTCGGCGGTGCTAATGCTAGGCATGGCTTCTGTCGTTCTACGATTCGACTGTTACGAATTCCCCCCGTTGCCCAGTCTGCGATTTTCAATGGTCGAAACAACTATGAATATTCATGTAGGACCACCGTTTACAAAAGTAATAGTAGTACTTACAGTTATAATAAAAAAAATTCACATGTTTTTTTTCTCGTTTTTCATTCCAGGTGATGCTACAAGGTCTAGCAAACGGCTAAGTATCTCTAAAGTCTTGTCTTACGAATGCAAACAGTCTGTAAAGACAATCACATTTAAGTTTGATTCGGCAATCTCTCTGAGGGAAGTTCGTCAGGTCCATGTCTAGGCCCTCACGAGAGAGATATGACTAGGGCTCTTCAAGTTAGGCCTGTGCTCTGGTCCCTTACGGTAAAGAAAAATATATAATTGCCTTTCTTAACTCCATGCATATTCAGCATTTGGATTTATATAATTTCAGCTCCGTCCAATAGGATTCTTCCATTCGGAACTACGGAATCTGAAGCAGCCAATCACAGCGATCACTGGCCCATCACCTCTATGACATCATCATCCGAGCTGCTCCCGCCATTTTCCGCAAGCGAGGGGTGCGTGTCAGGGCGTCTGAATGCTGCCCCCAGCAGGCCGGAGGAAGAGAGGAAATTGGAGGAGTTAGAGGCAGAGGCTGACGTAGAGGACAGGCCTCTAGGATGTAGGGATCCTGGGAAGAGTGGCTGGGAAAATGGTACCGGGAAGCTAGAGAGCATGCTTGCCATGCTAGGGTTCATCATGAAGGGTGGGAGCGAGGAGGAAGTGGAGGACGATGACGAACAGGGCACAGAGGATGAAGAAGAGGCCAGCATTCCAGCGTGGGTGGAGGATGTTGTGTTGGTCGAGCAAGTCGAGGAAAGAGTGCTGTTGGACGGGCCAAGTCCGAGCGGTTCAGTGGGGAACATTGCATGTAGGTCGCCCAGAGCCTGACCGGCTTGCTGTAGAAGGTGCGACCTGCTTCCAAGTGAAGGTGGAGCCATGTGACCCAGGGCACCCAGCAAGGCAGGGTTCAGCCCCATGGGTGTGAACCCGAACCCGCTGCTTAGAGGAAATCCCGGATAACTCCCGGGAGCACCGACTGATGTTGAGGTCCGTTTGCCACCAGGCTGTTTGGATGTCCGACTTTCCAAAAGCTTCCGCTTCAAACTTTGAACATCCATAGATGATGCAATGTCATTACTGAGCTGCCGGTGCTGGTCAGGGATGCGAACTGGGTGCTGGATGGGTCTGTCCACTCCCGAGGGTTCAGGTGTTCCTGAAGACGGTAAGTTCTCTACTGCAGGAACTGGTTCTTTGTTGCTATGGAATTCTCGGAGGAGCTCGGGGCTGTCTTGGGGCGAAGGGCGAGGTGGAGCCTCAGGGGTTAAACGTTTCGGCTCTTGAGGAGATGCACGACCATTACTGACAGAATGCAGGGGAGGGCCGGAATCCTCTGTGAGAAAGAAAGAGATTTTGTTAGTGTATGTTGATGTAGACTAATGGGTAAAGATCTGGGATGGTCAATAAAAGATCATAGGTTCAATCCCCAGTAAAGGGTTGATCCATCAACAATCAACACTGCGACTTTGATCAAGGTAGAGGTCTGTACACCCACAGAAACCCCACGCAATGAAGTGGGTTACAAGAAAAGTTTATAATTACTTAGGCCCTGTTTCCACCTGGTATTAAGATGCGTTTTGGATGATCAGATCACAAGTGGACGCCATTGTGTAAATGGGGTGCAAAACGTTTTGAGCTTCTCCACTTCCAGAGGTAGTAGAAAACACATTTAACAGGATTGCTTCAGTAGTCTAAAGACCACCTACTCTCCACCTGTAAACATTATGGGAAGTGCGCTAGCCAGACAAGATTTAAACTTTGTCAGCTGAAGACCCAAGTTTGGTTTGAAGACGAAAAACGTACTAAGCACAATGTTCTCTCACCTTTCCTGATTTCTTCACAACATTCGGCATGGTATTGTGGCTATCAGAGCAGAAACGAAAGCTGACACTCTCTGTATGTTTTTTCGTCATCTCCGGGCGTGTTCATATGTAAATTGCGCAAGCTTATTTTGTCTATTAGCTCGAAAGATCTGAAAAATCCTATACATTTATCCCCCCCCCCCTCGAAATCAGGACAGAAGTGGTTGAAAGTGGACAAAAGAGGTGGAAATGTATATGTCTCCCCCTTGTCCACTCGTGATTTGATCAGCCAAAACGCATTTAATACCAGTTCAACTCAAGTCAAGTCACCTTTATTTATATGCCGCTTTTTACAAGATTTGTAAAATAAATAGATCTAGCAGTTTTTAAGGCCTTTCTGTATGTAAAAATGCTTTCTTTCCACAAAATGCAAAAAACCTCTAGTTTTGTTTTCTTCCAGCTGCACTCCATTTTCTGGCTTCTCTCTTAAGGGCCCGAGTGTGCTCGTTGTACCACGGAGTTGGTGCAAAAGTGCAATAGAAAGAGTATTGCATATAGTTGTTAATCTTTAATCTGTTATTTTGTTTCTTATGTTTCACCATCTTCTGAGTATCAAGCAAAGGAATGCAAGTTTGGACTTTGAAAATTACACTATAAAAGACTATAAAATGGGGTCTCCAGCCTCAAGGTTACGCAAGAAGAATTGCTAAATGACAAATTAGTAAAACACCTCTTGAAGCTGTGGCTCCTCCTTCAGGTGGTCTTGGCTTTCCAGAGCGGATGGCAAATATCCTCCCATCATTGGTCCTAATGTATGTGCCTGCAGTGCAAATAACACAATATGAAGTGAATAAACCTTACCAACAGTACAGTACAGTACAGTACAGTACAGTACAGTAAACACTCACAATAGTTTTCTAAAATGGAGGTACCTTTGGATCCTCGGATAACGTGTATACTCTCCCCTGCACCGATTCGGGCTTGGACATCTGTGCTGCTGTTGGACCCTGGGATCACAATATCTGAAAAGTAAAGACATAAAAACCATGAAGAAACAAACTGAGAGACCTCAAACATAGCAAGTAGCAGCATGCACTACAAGTGAAGGGTCCGTACCGGTGGTGGTGACGACGCGCTGTACGTAAACGCCGGCCTTTTGCAGGTAGTTGACGGGGAATCCTGCGCTTGAACTGGGGACGCCCATGGGTACCTGTCGAGGCATCATGGGAATGGGCGTGGACTGAACTGGCCTCACGCTTGCAACTGGTTTCTCTTCTAAATGAGAGGGGGGCCGCCTAGAAAAAAAAAGTTTTGGATAAGCAAACACATTTAAGACCCAAACAAAACAGCACAGCACAGCACTATATTGAGGTTTTCCTGCTTTGGACCCACCAGTTCCTCTGGCTGAAAGCAGGGATATTGGTGAGTCTCTGGTCACTAGCTGGGTAGTAATGTGCGTAAGAGGGCCGTTGATACGGCACGGATGCCCGCTTCTCATCTTCATAGCTTTTCTTGGCTGCTCTCTTTTCTGCTTTGGTCAGTTTCAAATCCTTGCGGTCCATCAGGAGAGACTCATGATGGAACGGTTGCTGGTGTGGAAAATAGAAAGATTTTAGTATATGTGACTAAATGACATAGGAAGGAATATCAGCACAATCTAATTAATATTCATGAGCTAAGCCTCCAACATTGTAGGATTTATAATTTGTCTACATTATTATTTCAATCTATCACGGTTTGTATAGGTATAGGTGAGCACAAGGCATTTAAGAGTGGGGATACAGAGCTTCATCAAAAGTGATTTAAAATGAGGTGCCTACATCCTTGCCCCAGTATTTACCATTATATTACTGGACCCTCCAGGAAGGTTATGAAGAAGCAAATGCACAAGTCAATTAAAATTCACGAGCAAAACTTATACCATAGTAGGATCTAAAATATTTAAATTTATAAATGTTTGCAGATTAAAATAAGCATATGTGACTGGAAGGCTGCCTTCAGCATTGTAGGATTTAGAATATTACTGGATTAAATTAATTTGGTCAAGTAGCTAGCTAGTGTAAAATTCAGATGACTGGACAACTTCAGCACATTCTAATTAGTATTCATGATCTAAGCCTTCACCATTGTAGGATTTATAATTAGTCTAGAATACTTCAATTGATAAATGTGTTATGGCATGGAATTCAGACAAAAATTAGCTTATCTGATTAAATGTTCTATGAAGCCACGCTGGTACAACCTAATTAATATTCATAAGCCAATTCTACACTTTAGTATGATTCAGAGTTTTCAAAAAACAGTTGTAAATCAATTAAAACTCAGGAGCTACATTTTGACAGTTTGATTCAGAATTCTGCAGAATAGATTCTAAAATAGTCCAATTTTAAAACTAGTTGCTGGTGTGGAAAGCGGACAGAGTAATTACCTTGGTTAAGAGGTTTGGGTAAAACAGACAGGCTTGTTTAATGACGATTTCCATGTCCTCACTAGGGACCAGCTCTGACTGGCTGGCATCAGGCTCCTCCTCTACAAAGTGCAACAGCGACTCCACTTCCTTCCGCGTGAAGGTGAGGACAGGGTTCAAATCGTCCACGACTCGATCTGGCCAACACACAATCATAATGTCAAAACTGTTCAAAACAGCGAGACACAAAACACACCTTCCTACCCTCTCTTACCAGACATGCCCTGCTTGGACACCTGACGGTCGTAGATCTTCTTCTCCAGTGTGAAGTCACACACCAGCCTGTAGATATGGCAAGGCTTGTGCTGCCCGTAACGATACACGCGGCAGACGGCCTGAGCGTCGTGACACGGGTTCCAAGAGGCATCGAAAACCACCACGCGATTCGCACCGATCAGATTCACCCCTAAACAGCCAGCCCTGTAAATACAGCAACCTGTTAGTCCAGACCTCATCATTATTGGTGGCATATTGTAACATCCTGCAGGTTCTTCACCTGGTGGACAGCAGGAAGACCCAGGCTTGGTTGTTTGCAGGGTCATTAAACTGGTTGATGAGTCTTTCTCTCTCTGAAGCCGATGTGCTCCCATCCAACCCTGCACAGGAGACATAAACGAGGTGAATTTACAAAGAATACACACCCTAAACCATGGCAAACCTTAGGCAGAGTTGATCTACAAGACGCAGAAATTAAAACAAAGCTGAAAATATGGGTCTGTAGAAAATATCATGACAAAGTTGGAAAAATAAATAAATAAATAAATAAGGACCAATATTTATTATAAAAATTATTCTGAAATGTATTGCTAACATATTTAAATTGTTAATTATTTTATTAATATTTCTCAGATATTTGCAGATATTAAAATATTATTATTTAATCACAAATTAAATGTAAAATATAATTCTTAAATTATAATTATTAAAAATGTATATTACATTAAATAAATTGTAATTATTATTTCAAATTATACACTTATTTCTTTCACACCATACAAATGAGGCCTTAAAAATGTAGCTGGCTTTATATTTTAGGAAGAGGGTCCTTTGCAGGGGATCATTGTATTTGGGGGTCCTTGGCAGTGTTTTTTTAGTATCACCATAGCTTTTTGTTAATATTTTGAATTAGATTTTATTTTTATATTTTCTGTTTTTACTATAATTTTAGTTAATCTTTTAGTAATTTTGTTTAAGTTTTTTTTTTTTTAAATGTCTGTATAGTTTTTATTTTTAGTTATACTTAGTACTTCAGACTAAATAAAAAAAAAAAAAAGAAAATGTTGCCTTGGCAACTAGCTAAAATAAGTTTATTAACGAAAATGGTTTTTTTTGTTCTTTTTACGGTAACCCTAGTATCAAAACGTTTGAACACTCACTGTAGTAATTGATATTCCGGACCCAGTTGTGCGCCCCAGTTTCTGTTTGGATCGGCATGGGCCTCCGACTCAGGAAATCTTCGATAACTGTGAGCGTGGATAAACTCTGACTGCAAGAATCACACACAGATAAATGAGCCAGTGTAAGCATTGAAGTAACCATAAAATAACAGCATGACTGACAGTACAGGATGCTGAAGAAGAGATTCCAGATGAAAAGGCAAACATCTGTACACTGTCACACATGGAAAACGCAAACATAGATTTCCCACCTGAAAACAAGTATTTTATCTCCTCGACTGACGCTGTCATCAATCAGGTGGAAAAGCAGAACCATCTTGGCCGAGTTCTCCAGAACACCCGTCTGGTAGTTGGTCATGATATCTTTCGCCTAAAACAAATAGATTCCGAAATGACATCACATCCATGAGCTCATTAACATATAACCACCAACATTTACATATCAAATGTTCTACTCTAATTAAAATCTATTCAAAGTTCAGCAGCTTTGCACAGCAGCACTGTTTATTTTAGCAAAATATTATATTATATATCAGAAGAAACTAATATTTATGGCTGCCTTATTTTCTTTTCTGCAATTTGATAATATCAAGCCATAAACCCTGGCTTTTATTTCAATTAATTGTGTTCCCACAAAAATAAATACATTCTAAGCTGAAGGTTTTACCCATTCATAGGTGATGACTTGGTTGGCCCTCTCCTGTAGGGGGTTCAGGGGTCCCATAGCAGCCATCTTGCTGTTGGCAGGGTCGGACGACTTGCCCTTTATTCCCGGTGCGGAGCAGCGCGTCCCACTGGTGGAGTTGAGGTCATCCAGGTCAAGATCCTGCTCATTGGCCAGATTTTCCTTTTGCAGAGCTTCGTACAAAACGTCTGGATGATTCCAGATCTACAGGAAGCACAAAAAGGAGTTAAGCACATCGACCACTATATAACAACAGAGGTGAGTTTGGGGTCTCCATACCTTGCAGCAAACACAAAAAGCTTTAAGCGGATTGAGTCCGAGCCATCCGCTGTTTCCCGCCTCCCTGAAGCGGTTCATGAACTCCGTGTACAGCGCCCTCTGCAGGCGAGACAGTCGTACCAGAATCACATGCTCCTCTTTCGGCGGCAACTGCATCCGGAGAACATCATGGCCTCGTCTGGGAAGGTAGAAAACAGTTTAGCCTAATTTTTGGTCCAATACGAAATATCAAACAAAAATAGTTTGAGTCAGAGCCGTAGTTTTGTGGGCAGTTTTCCGATATATAGCGCTACACCACTTCGGGCAACCAGAGTTCGAGTCCCGACTCATGGTCCCTTTCCAATCCTGTGCCCCTTTCTCCTCCCTTATCACTTCCTGTCTCTCCAATAAAGGCAAAAATGCAATAAAGCTTTCATTCTGTACCTAAACCTCATTTCAAGTTCAATTTATGTGAGAAGCAAATACTGAAAAGAATGATTATTCTTAATAATAATAATAATAATACTTTTTTTAAATAAATATTGAATAATAATAATAATATAATAATAAATATATGTAAACAATAATAAATATTTAATAAGAATTAAGTAAATTATTATAAAGGTAATAACAATAATAAAATTTAATAATAATGGAATAAATATTGATTACAATAATAGTAAATAAATGTAAACAATAAATATTTTAATATAAACTTACATTAATATTCAATAATAAATATAATATGTAAACAATATTTAACAATACATAAATGTAAACAAGACTGCATATTGAATAATGATAAATATACATATGGAAACAATAATAAATCCTTAATAAAGAATAATAATGTAAATGATAATAAATGTAATAAAATGTAAACAATAAATATTCAATAATAAAAAGAACATGTTTATTATGTAAATGTAAACATTAATATTCAATAATAATAATAATAATAAGTAAATGATATTTAATAATATATAAAAGTAAACAATACATATTGAATAATAATAAATATATGTAAACCATTTTCAATATTTATTAAAAGTTATAATACAAATATAAGTACATAATAAATATTTAACAATAAATGTAATATAATATTCCATACTACTACTACTAATAGTAAATAAACAATAAGTATCCATTATTAATAATACATTTTCACAATAAATATAAACAATGATAAATATTAAATAATAACTCACCTCTGCACGAAGCCCTCCAGTAGACTGTGCAGGACGTGACTCCTGTATCTCATGAGCTGGACGTCCTGTGGCGTGCTGTCTATACACTGACCGTTCAGAATGGGCCGTTCGAACATGTTACTAAACTCCTGCCGCGTACCGAGGAAATCGGGCCGGACAAAGTCTACCATGCACCAGTACTCGATCAGGTTGTTTTGCAGCGGGTATCCGGTCAGAACCACCCGTCGCCGTGACCGGATGTTCTTCAGGGCCTGGGAGGTGCTGGCGTGGCAGTTTTTAATACGGTGGCCCTCATCACAAATGACGACATCTGGACCGGGCCGCGACAGCGCTCTTTCAATCCCTGAAGATCACAGACGAGACATGAAATTTCATTATAGACCACAGCCAGAGTAGATGCCATGCGTTTTCCACCCGCGAAACCCCGACAGACCTTTCATGAGCTCTTGCTGACGGTCCTCCTCGTCCAGGTCAATAATCACAGGACCCGCAGGTTTCTTGGTCTTCCTCTTGCGGCCGGTCACAAAGCTCTTTTTGAGCGACAGCAGGCGGTACATCTCATACCCCATTAGCAGCACCCCACCGTCACGAGTCCAGTCCTCCACCACCTTGGCCCGGGCCACTGTGGTTCTGCTCCAGATAAAAAAAAAGAAATGCATGAACATTTCGGCAGAATTGCAGCGCATTCAACAATACATTTCAACAGTATGTGTGTTCCTTGACGTTGCTAGCAGAACTACAGATAATAATTAACACTCAAATCATCATAAAACTTAAAATCATTGACGAGGAAGATCCCAAACATATAGTGAGTTGCTGGAGTGGCGTTCGTACTTGTGCTCATCATTGAGGATGTGAACCTTAAAGGTTCGAGGTAAAACCTGGGCTGGATCTGTGTCGGGGGGAAGGGACTCAGCAGCAGGTAGCCAGAGATTAAACTCAGCCAGCCAGTTCTGTAGTGTATTCACCTGGAGAAGAAGGGAGACATGAGACACAATCCTCTCTGTAGTATTTAATTTAACCCCTCAATGAAAATGCCAGGCTGGCTTTGGTTCTCGGACACTCACAGGTACAATGGCGAGGACAGTTTTGGCTCCAGTGTGCCGCAGCAGGACGTCAATAAAGGAGATGACCTGTAGGGTTTTGCCCAGGCCCATACTGTGAGCCAGAATACAGCCGAAGCCACTGCTGCTCTTATAGCGCTCAAGAGACTCCACCAGGTTATCATACAGAAAACGAATACCACCGATCTGACAGAGAAAGCAAGAGACATCGCAAATGGGTTCCATGTCCGACTAAAATGAAAAGTTACTGAAAAAAAAAAGCTAATTTCATGGCAAATGTGTGAATACCTGGTGTGGTTTTACAGCGCTGGCGAGCTGCGGGGCGAGGAACAGGTCCTCCTCTTCTCCGGGGTGGTTGATATTGACCAGCACCCTTCCCTGGGTGTCTGGTTGATTGAGGGCGTCGTTCACATGAGACCCGCTACTCTCCTCCACCCCGGGAGTGATCGAGCGATCTTCATTGTTGTCCTCCTCACTGCTTATTCGCATGGCATCTTCATCACCTGAACTCAACTCAATCACATCTGGAGCAGAGGAACAGAAATGAACATCAAGACACCTAAACTTCTTCTATATATACTGAATATATACAGTTATAAATGGCTTTTTAAATACTGTATTATTAAAATTTTATTTTATTTATATAATTATTATTAAACATTTATTACATAATATATTTTAAATATAAAACTTCTGTCATTTACGTATATATTTTTGCTCTTATTATTACAATTTATTAAACATTATTAAAATTATAATAAAATGCTGTATATATGCATATATAATGCAAGCGATACACTAAATAAATAATTTATAATATAAATTATATATATATTTTTTTTTCCAAATATTATATTAAATATTTATTTTATCATTTACATGTATTATTATAAAATATTTTTTACATGTATTGTTATTTTTATTAATAATTGCATACAATAAATGTTCTATATAACATTTATTATTCACATACATATTGCTATTATCAGTACTAATTATTAAACTTTTATTATAAAATTTGTAAATTGTATATACACACACACACTGTATGTATGTATGTATGCATGCATGCATGTATGTATATTTTATATATATATATATATATATATATATATATATATATATATATATATATATATATATATATATATATATATATAATGTTAAAAACATGTTTAATAATAATAAAACGGAATAATAAAAATTCAAGATTTGCTTTAAAAATATTTAGCATATTTATCATTTAAATATAACAAAAAATAATAATGTAATTAATATAAATAATAATATTGTTTTATATTACAGTGTGTTTATGTTGAGTTTACCATCTCTAAGGGCAGGCAGCTGAGGGGGTGGGGCTTCTTTAGCCTCGCCCTCATCTCCGCTGCTGTCCAGACAGATCACTTCCTGTTTGGGACCCGGCACTGCAGTGGATAGATCTGACAACAGCGACACTTAATAAATAACTAAACTAATTAAAGGATTAGCTCGCCCAAAAAAGAAAATTCTGTCATTAATTACTCTCTCTTGTCGTTCCACACCCGTAAGACCTTCGTTAATCTTCGGAACACAAAGGTACTAAAGACGTCATTAGAAAAGTCGAAGTGACTGCAGTGGTTCAACCTTAATTTTATGAAGCGACAAGAATACTTTTTATGCACAAAAACAAAACAAAACAACGACTTTATTCAACAATATCTTCTCTTCTGTGTCATTCTCTTACGCTGTTTACGTCCAGCACTTCCAGGTTCTATGTCAGAACGCCGACTCATTATTATTGGTCGGCTCCTGCATCAGCATTACACTCATGCGTCGTGCTGCTCATGTGATCAGCTTTGGCCAATACTGAGTCGGCATTCTGAGGTAGAACCTGGAAGCACTGGAGGCAAAAGTATTCTTGTAGCTTTAAAAAATGAATGTTTACTACCTTTCTGGACCTTGAAAGTGGTGGTTAAATTGCTGTCTATTGATGACTCAGAAAGCTCTCGGATTTCATCAAAAAATATCTTAATTTGAGTTCCGAAGACAAACTAAGCTCTTACGGGTGTGGAACGACCTGAGGGTGAGTTATTAATGACAGAATTGTCATTTTTGGGTGAACTAACCTTTTAACTAATCACAATACAAACAGCTGAGGAGGAGGAGCGGGCGGCATAGGTGAGTCTCACCTGCATGAAGCGGGAAGTCTTTCCGCTGCTGTTCGAGACGTCGCCGTCTCTCAAGCTCCTCCTGCTGGGCGGCTTTGGTTCCCGCTTCCAGCTGGTGCTCCGTAAGGAGCTTCCTGCAAGCCGGAGGGGAGAGATGAAATTAGCAGGAAGATAAATGATTGTATTATAAGTGTGACGGTGATCAACAAACATGCAGAGCAGGGTATGGACCAATGAGATTTCAGTTTGGGTGAATTCCTGTTGTGTGATGCCTATTGTGTCTGGTTGGCACTAAAAAATGTTTTAATGATAACTTATAAACCTTTAAAGACAGCCCTACCGTGAACTTCGAGGTTGTTCATCAATGGTTTATGCTTTTGTTAAGGCCATTATTTCAACTTATTTTTTAAAATGACTGTATTTAACAGTGGAATTTGCGATGAAAAACTACCCATGATGCTGTACAAAGAATTCCACCAATCAGAGAGTTGTGCCAAGCAAATTGCACCAAAAGAGCTCTTTAGCTCCGCCCACTCCCATTAAACTGCGAGTTGGTCTCGCAACGCTGTCAAAATACTTAAATATTTTTAGATATTTATACATATTTTGCAATACACTTAAAATATATTGTTCTTATAAATATAATCAACATCTTTCAAAGAATAATTCTATAATTCACTATTGTTTTAATTTGATTATGTCATTCTCAGTGCTTCATGGGATTCTTTCCCTCACTTATGCCATCAAGTACAGTCTTGTATTTCTTCTTGTACTTCTTTTCTTTTCTCTTGTGATTCATCTTGTAGCTAGTTTTTAACTAAAAATAAAGGTTCTTTTTTGGCATCGATAGTTCCATGAACATCCATAGAACCTTTTAATTGCACAAAAGGTTCTTTATAGTGGAAAACATTATTAAAATGTTCTTCACACAGTGATTCTTTTAAGAACTGTTCACTGAAAGGTTCTTTGGGGAACCAAAAATGTTTCTTCTATGACATCTGTGTGAAAACCCCCTTTTGGAACCTTTAAAAGTATATGAGAAAACCACCAGTGCTAAAACAGTAGGTGGGATGTAATGCGCACTATTAGTAAATCAAGCTCAATACCGAATGTTCCTCCTCAAGTGAGCAGGTTTAGAGGTTTTGGACTTCTTCTTGGTGTTGCTGTTGGCAGACGTGTTGCTGCGGCTGTCCGGGCTGGAAGCGGGTTGAGAGCCGGGCCGTGATGACGTCCGTGAGGTGGACGAGGGTTGGGAGGGTGGCCGGGACGAGCGGTCAGGGCTGGAGTCTCTAGACATAGGTGAGGTAGGTGCCGGGCTGGTCGGATCTCTTTGATCCTCGGCCTCCAGGCTCTCCAGCTGGTCTGTTGAGAGGAAATACCAAGCGATCAATAATTCATTTACAGCCAGAAAGCCAAGCGCACACATTAGTGATGATGATGCCAGACAGAAGCCTGATGCTTTTAACCACATGTAAATGTCTACAAGAGTTTTTTAAGATTATGAAATCTGGTTGCATTATGCACATAAGGAGAATCTTTACAGATTTTCAAACATGCACATTACAAGATATTAGGGCTGGGTAAAAATATAGATTTCTCGAATTTTAATCGATTATCAGTCTTAAATCCCAAGAATAGTTCTTTTAATCTATACAAAATGAGATGATTTCTTCCCAGCTCTTCTCTTTATCTGTACGGTTGTGGTATGTTTTCAAAGACACGCTACACTGGCAGTCATGTTGTTGCCACACTTCCACAAGCTGTTCCTCCAAACCCGCTGTCCAATGAATCTGTATTATTATTTTCGCAGTCGCAGTTTCAAAACTTCTCTTTCGCCTCCGTCTCCTTGTAAACTAGTCTGTTAGTGGCTATTGTGAAAGTACAGACGTAATCATAGTCATAATCATCCCAATTTAAAATCCTAAATACCAAACATGTTTGATATTATCAGGGCGGCCCCAATGTGTCTGTGAGCAGACTGGGAAAATTTGATCTGTAAACACCTCACATTACCAGATAATCTGGCCAAAACATCGTAACCACGCAAGGTTCTGGACAATTTTTCCTCAGATTGTCGAGAGGGGTAAATTAGGGATAAATCGGCCTAAAACTCCCGGCTTTAATTAACGCAAGCTCAAACTCAAAAAGGTATTTGCTTTATAAAATAATGGTTATGAATTGAAAAGACGCTCACCGCCTGCATCTTCCTCATCATCCCCATCATTCTCTCCATCCTCTTCCTCCTCCATCTCCTCTTCCTCCTCGCTGTTAAGGCTGGGCTCCAGGTCGCTCCCTGAGATCGCCTCTTCTGACATGGCGTCCCCTGGGTCTCCAAGAGCATTACTTACACATCTTCATTCAGACCACCTGAACAACAAACATGTGATTTTATTAGACAATACCCTTCAAAACGTTTTGGGAATGAACAATTTAAAAAAAACAAAAACAAATTAATACTTTTATATTCAGCAAGGAAGCATTAAATTTATCGAAAGTGAGTTATAACGATACAAAAGATTTTAATTGCAAATAGAACTTTCTATTCATCAAAGAATCCTGGGGGGGGAAAGTATCTTGTTTTCCACAAAAATATTAAGCAGCAAAGCTGTTTTTAACATTAGCAATAATAAGAAATGTGTCTTTAGCGTCAAATCATCATATTAGAATGATTTCTGAAGGATCATGTGACATGTGGACTGGAGTAATGATGCTGAAAATTCAGCTTTGCATCACAGGAATAAATTACATTTTAAAATATATTAAAATAGAAAACAGTTATTTTAAATTGTAATAATATTTTACAATGTTACTGTTATTACAGTTTTTTTAATCAAATTAATGCAGCTTTGATGAGCAGACGAGACTTTCAAAAAATCTTAGACTCCAAACTTTTGAATGGTAGTGTATATTTCAACATTTTGATATCACCATCTGCAAACAAAAACATAACTGTTGTGAATATTTTCCATTTATTAACTCCTTGTCATAAAAAATACACTCTGATAGTAACTTACAATTTAATTTCAATTTGTTTCTGACTGAATTAAGAAAATACTGTGTATTTAAATGGACAAGAGTAAATAATTGTTGCTTGCAGCCGAGTACAAATCAATGATCAGTTTTAATTTTTAGCAATGCATTTTTTACATTTGCTATATTTATAAGGTTCATAAATTAATTCTGTTTTATTCACACACACTTTTTGTTGTTCAGCAAAAGTATTTATTTCTTTAATAAAGAAAATTTGCAACAAGCTAGAAATTCATACAGCTATGAAGTCATTCAACGTACTGGAAAACAAAGTGAAAGAACACATTCCTACTGATGCTTTCAAGACTATTACAAGTCATTCTTGTTCTTCCACACAACATTATAAAATCAACTAAATTTGCAATAAAAACAACATGTCAGACACATTTAGGCATAAAAAAATGGACAAACAAGATCAGTGAATGTAAAAAATGACAGTAAGCAGAACTGCTTTGGTTAATTCTATCGATATTAACCATTGAACGAGGAATAAAACAACAAGATGGTCACACACTACACTTGATGGTTCGTTTTCAGCTAAACTAGTGAATGAAAGCCCAAAAAAAAAAAATGAAACTACACAAAGTTAACACAGAACTCAGGGTTGTGTAAGTCACTTTAAACTGGCCAATTGTCAGCTACAATCAAACATCAGAGCAAAATCGCGACTCACAAAAACTGCAGTTCAGGAACAGGAGAACAAAGAGCAACCAAAGAACTCCAATCAAAAAATGTGTTGAGAGAAGAAACAGAAAGAACCAGAAGTAAAAAAAACAGAAGGGAGCGAGAGATTCAGGCCTGCTTACATAAGAAGGGTTATATAAGAGAAGGCAGCGTTTCCCAGCCAGTGCGCGGTGTGAATGTAGGCCACGCTGCCCATGACACACTGACACATTCACACAGTACAGCACAGCCTGTTCCACAACAACCGCTCCACCTGCACCTTCAGACCGATCGCACAACACTCACACACACTATTTATATGGCGTCTTTTATGTATATGTGTCATATATAACACTTTATTATACACTTTACAACACAAAGTATTTTATAGTATTATAATTAGCCTATATTTATTTATAACACTTTATTATACAATAAAACATAAGTATTTATAAATATATATGCTGCTCATGTGTTCAGTCGGTTTTCAAATCATACTCTATTATACAATAAAATATATTATATAAAAACCTGTCGAAAGCTGTCATATATATATGACAGCTTTGACATTCTGCAAAACATCTTCATTTGTGCCCCACAAAAGGCAGACAGTCATACAGTTTGAAAATGTCATGAGAAAGAGTAAATTGGGAAAAAATGAAACTGGCGCTGCGTTTGTTCCGTAAGTAGAATAGGGAACGCGTAGGACATACAGCGTAAGCTTTTTGAGGAATACGAAAGCGCGGTTTTGGTGGAAGCACGTGCAAGGCAATCATTTGTATATTAAATATATACATTTACATGTTTTTTTTTTTTAAATGACCGATCGTTTCGCTAGATAAGACCCTTATTCCTCATCTGGTATTGTTTAAAGCCCTTTGAAGCTGCACTGAAACTGTAATATTGACCTTCAACCACTTGGAGACCATTGAAGTCCACTGAAAGGAGAATAATCCTGGAATATTTTCATCAAAAACCTTAATTTCTTTTTGACTGAAGAAAGACAAACATGAACATCTTGGATGACATGGAGGAGAGTAAATGATCAGGAAAACATTTTTTGAAAGTGAACTAATCCTTTAAGGCAGAAATACAACCAGATGTTGAATTTACACCTAACTGCACACAAAGCCCACCATTACAAACCCACTGACCTCGACTCGAACAGTGCAATTTACATAGAAACCGAGCAAAGAAACCAAATCAACCATGCTTCATTAAAAAGCCCTTAAATCCATCTTTTCCATCATGGGAATGAAAGTGTGTAAAATGAAACCGCTCGTGAAGATTATTCTGCACCTGCCACTGTCATCATATAAAACCACAAACCCGCATCACATTTCATTACACTCGGAGTATATTAAGCTATTTTGATATTACATGTCATACAAATATGTTTCAAAGCGCTTTTGTGGACTGAAGTGAATGAGGCACATTTACATAACTGTACCTGGTGACCAGCAGCGCCGATAACCGATGAACAACCAGCCTGAAAACACACCTAACATCCACATTATGAGCGCAAAACCACGTTAGACTGAAATATCTAGATGTTTTGTATTGTATAATACGCGTTCTGTGTAAAACACAACATTATTTCAAGCCTAACGAGCGCGCTAGCTGTTAGCGCGTTAGCACGAGCGCGCGATGCTCTCTTTTGTTGACGTTAGCATCCGCGCTAACTCTGCTCAAATATAACTACTAAAACACATTATGGCCTCCGAAACAAGCGTGTTCGGTGTTAAATGAGTGTCTTACCTTTTTACTCCCTTTTTAGGATCCCGCGGTTGTGCTGTGATTCATTAAATTATTAATATTAATTTTTGTAATACTCACTGATTCTTTTATTTTAACTATCAATTGTGCACGAGCACCGACCTCAAACGCCCGCCGAGGCGCACAGACTGAGGCTAATAGTTCCGCTCTTCATACGGTCCGGGGGGCTGAATGTCATTGAGTGTTTCATAATCACTTAGAGGGTTGCATAAAAGTAAATACAACAAGGTGGCGTGTTGTGTAAATGCCTAGAATAATCCATCTGGATGACTTACAAAAGGATGTTTAAGACAAGACTGTCAGTCACAGACAGTGTCACTGTACTTTCAGGGGGGGGGGGGAAGGGAAGACTTTCAGTGGGAAGCCTGTACTTTCATTTATTTGTCATTTTGGCATGCATTTTTCACACATTTTTGATGTTTTGAATAGTATATTCAATTATTGCATACATATAAAACAGTAAGCCTATAGGTTATATATCATGACCTTTTGTATGCAAATAGGTGATACTTATTATATAACTTATTATATAATGAGCATGATAGGCTGTTATATGTTATAAAACAGCAATGTTTCTGGAAAGGTTGTGTAGATGCCAAACATATCCAAGCTAGATAATGCCTGTATCATTATAAATTAAAATATATTATTATTTGTAATGTATTTGTAAAGTTACATTTTTGTATTCAAAATATTTTTAAATAATGCATTAAAATATTCTTATGTAATTTTAAATATTGTTTATGATACATAAGACGTACAATATTTTATTGTATTAAAATAAGCTATATATCATTATATATTTTTGTGCATGTTATATAATTTATTATATAATTAGGAAATATTTAAAAGTATGTTATAAAACAGCAATGTTTAAGAAAAGGTTGTGTAAATAATTAAAATATGATGGCTTTTTACTTAAGCCTGTATCATTATAAATATTATATTATATAATTATAAAATAATATAATTAATCATGTAATAATATGCTTTGATTAACGTAGGCCTATCATATAATAATATACTTTCATTAATGGTATTATTCTTTTTTTACTTATTGTATTTTTTCGCATTTTAGCACGTATCTTTATAATGTTTTTATATTTTAAATATTGTAAAAAAATATTCTTATATTTAAAATATTATTATGATAAATAAGATGTAACATTTTATTGTGATAAAATAAGCTATATGTCATTATATATTTTATGTGCATGTTATATAATTTATTATATAATTAGGAAATATTTAATAGCATGTTATAAAACAGCAATATTTCTGGAAAGGTTGTGTAGATGGCAAACACTTTATTGATAATGCCTGTATCATTATAAATTAAAATATATTATTTGTAATGTATTTGTACAATAACATTTTTGTATTCAAAATAATTTATTATATTTTAAATAATGCATTAAAATATTCTTATATAATTTAAATATTATTGTTAATGATACATAAGACGTAAAATATTGTATTGTGATAAAATAAGCTATATATCATTATATATTTTATGTGCATGTTATATAATTTATTATATAATTAAGAAATGTTTTAAAAGTTATGTTTTAAATAGTTGTGTAAATACTTAAAATATGATGGCTTTTTACTTAAGCCAGTATCATTATAAATATTATATTATATAATTATAAAATAATATAATTAATCATGTAATAATATGCTTTATAATGGAGGCCTATCATATAATAATATACCTTCATTAATATCATTCTTTTTTACTTAATGTATTTTCCGCCTTTTAGCACATATCTTTATAATGTTTTTATATTTTAAATATTGTAAAAAAAATATTCTTGTAGAATTTAAAATATTGTTTATGATACATAAGATGTAACACATTTTATTGTGATAAAATAAGCTATATATCATTATATATTTTATGTGCATGTTATATAATTTATTATATAATTAGGAAATATTTAAAAGTATGTCATAAAACAGCAATGTTTAAGAAAAGGTTGTGTAAATACTTAAAATATGATGGCTTTTTACTTAAGCCTGTATTATTATAAATATAATATTATATAATTATAAAATAATATAAATAATCAGGTAATAATACGATTTGATTAATGTATCATATTTATGGATACAAAGCCTGTATTCATCTTTCATTATAACTATTTTTTTCATTTGCATTTTAGCCTCTGTTACTGTAAATATTATATTATTTTGTAATTATTGTAATAATATACTTTCATTAATGGTCTCATTCTTTTTTTACTTATTGTATTTTTTGCATTTTAGCACATATCTTGATAATGTTATATTTTAAATATTCAAATAAAAATATTCTTATATAATCTAAAATATTATTGTTTATGACATATAGTAAATATGTAATGTTTTTAATGTAAAAAATACGTTATATTTCATGATATATATTTAAAGTGTATTTTATGTAACTCATTATGTAATTAGGAAGCATTTATGGCATGTTATGAAACAGCAATACTTTCACAAAGGTTTCTTATTGTGCAAATCCCAAGAAATAATCCAACTAGATGACTTTAAAAATTAAGTTTAAGTCAAAAATACGGTATCAGTTTCAAGCCTTTATATATATATATATATATATATATATATATATATATATATATATATATATATATATATATATATATAGTAAATTTTATAAGGCTATACTAAACTATATACATATACATACATATTACATAATATTATTAATGCATGGAATTTTCCTTGACCATACTGTCTACTGCAAATCACTTATTGAAATATCTTTGCTGAAAGGTAATTATTATGTAATGCTTAAAGGCAGGGTAGGTAAGAAATTTTGTTCCAAATTTGTTTAAACTTTCTATATATATACATGCATAATTAAAATGTAAGAACTCTGATAAAAAGAGTATAAAAATCGAGTGACTCTAGACCGTTTAATCTGTATTAAACACAGCTCATTATTTCCATCCGGGACGAAACATAGGATTGGCTTAGGCGGCTGTCACTCTCTCGCAACCATGGCAACCACCCTTTTGCCACACATGACCTGCCCACTTGCGCGCGCACGTTTGATTTGGGGAATCCAAGAGGCACGGATCCTAGGAATACCAAAACAATGGCAGAGAAACAGCAAGCTAAATTCACAGTATCGGCCTATGCAGTTAGTGAAGGCAAACCAGGCAAAAAAAGGAAGACAGTAACAGTACAAGAAAAGGCAATGAACAAAAAGTCTTTGGATAAACAAAGAAATAAAACGCGAGTTAATATCGGCGTGGCTTTCCAGCGATGGCGAGAACTGAGGGAACTCAAGGGGCTGAAAAGTGACTCCTTGATGGCTTTATTTCTGCTGGACAGGTAAATCTTTCTTTTTGTATTTTGATCATACATATTTTTTTGTTTATTTTTTCATGAAGCATGTGTCATTAGCACACGTAGCTGCGTAATATAGCTAACATAACATTACTTAGCGAGCCGTAGTAGAGACGATAAATAATGATAGCTATAGTGTTGAATTGTGCATAATTTTACCCTCTGTCTAAGTCTTTTACCATGTTCACCTGCAAGTTTACCTGCACGTTTTTTTCGCCTTTGTTTTGTTTTTATATTCTCTACCTATGTTTACTGATGTCTTTATCTTGTATCTGTGTGTGTCGTACACACTTTGTTGTATGTGTGTGTTATTATTTTGTGTCTGCAATGCAGTTGTGAGTTGATATTTGAGTGTATGTTACTCTGTTGATCTGTAGAACAACGTATATGTTATGAATCTTACACGAAATTCATCTTCATCACAGTGTAAATGATGGTAATGGAAAAACGTGTATCATGCAACCTGTTTTTAGCTTTGCCTTATAGATAACTAGCTCGTTAGCGAATCAAAAAATATATATTTTAAACTTTACCAATATCAATATGCTAGCTTGATAGTGAGTACTAAAATACATCTTGTTTGTTTATCTTCATAATTTTAAAGTTATTTTTATTACATGTGATTCTGACATGATGTCACTACATGCACTGTGCTCCTTCCTCTCCGCTCGTCTCAGGTAAATAATGCGTCTTCCAGCTCAGTGGTCGGAGTCACACGTTCATGCGTTTTGGGGGCGTGGCTTTGGAAGGAGCCCAGAAGGGAGGGGGTGGAGTGAATGGAAATAATGAGCTGTCTTTAAAACAGTCGTGAGAGGTCTACAGACACTCGATTTTTATACTTTCTTTTTCAGAGTACTTACATTTTAATTATGTATTGATATATAAATAAAGTTTAAACAAATTTTGAAAAAAAGTTTTTTATACATTTTTTTGCCTACCCTGCCTTTAAGGAATATATCCCGCCCGCATTAACTGTTTAGATTGAGATATAGCAAATTCACATACAAGTACACTGGGGAAAAAAACAATAAACGAGTAAATAAGCTGTTACGAAACTAGCACTATTTTAATGTCATGTAAGCGTAACTTCACAGCACAGCGCCATCCAGCGCTTCTTTACTGCATTACACTACTGACTCACGGCGCAGCGCAATGACGTCAATTACAGTCGACGGCGCTGCTCTTTATTGTGTTTACTAGCCGTCGAGATCGTCTAAAGATGGATTAAATATGTACTAGCAAATTATTTGATCAGTTCTTTATAATATTATGGACTGGTCGATGATTTAGCGGAGTTTTGGTGACTCTGATTTCTGCAAAAATGAACAAAGGTTGGCTTGAGTTAGAAAGTGACCCGGGTGAGTCTCTAAATCAACATGTATCCATTTAATATATAGTTATATAGTCATTATCTCATTTAATATATAATATATAGTTACGTTGTTAATTATTTAGTAATTATTGTTTTATTATTTATAAAATGTGCTGTAGTCAAGTCAAGTCAAGTCAAATTTATTTATATAGCGCTTTTACAATTGGTAATTGTTTCAAAGCAGCTTTACATATTAGAAGCACAGAAAAAAGGGAAGTGGTTAAAAATAAGCTGTACAAACAAGCGTGGTAATATGTAACATATACAAAATGGTGCTACATTAACTGTAAGTTAATATGTCAACTCTCTATATAGTAGAACAGTAGTGAATTCAAAGCATATGGAAATTCATAACACTCATAATGTCTCATATTAACATTATTATACTGGCTGTTTTGTCTTGTGCTCTTTCAGGGTTGTTCACACTCTTGGTGGAGGACTTTGGTAAGTTGATCTGTATGGCACCCACATGCAAACAAGATTTATTGCTTTTATGGTGTCAATTACAGTCTAATTTATGAGTGTTTGAATGTGATTAAAATAAGTATTGATAAAATATAGAGTGTTGTTAATGTTAAATGCGTTTGGATAAATGAATGAATGTTTTGTGTTTTTGGACACAGGTGTGAAGGGCGTTCAGGTGGAGGAGATCTATGATCTTCAGAGCAAATGTCAAAGGTGGATTTATCAAACACTTTAACATTTCATTATTATTAAATCTGTATATTTGTAATTTTAAAATAATACTGATTTTGTAATAATAATTTAAATAATATTCATGATAATATTTTTGTATACATGTGATATATACACTCACCGGCCACTTAGTTACACCTTGCTGGTACCAAGTTGCCTTCAGAACTGCCTTAATTCTTCATGGCATAGATATAGAAAGGTGCTGGAAACATTCCTCAGAGATTATAGCTAATATATTGACATGACAGCATCAGTAGAATTTGTCGGCTGCACATCCATGATGTGAATCTCCCATTCCAGCACATCCCAAAGGTTCTCTATTGGACTGAGATCTGGTGACTATGGAGTCAGTTTCAGTATAGTGTATATATAGTGTTCAGTACAGTATAACTCATTGTCATGTTCCAGTTTGAGATGATTTGAGATATTTTGTGACATGGCGTGTTATCCTGCTGGAAGTAGTCATCAGAAGATGTGCACACTGTGGTCATAAAGGGATGGACATGGTCAGTAACAATACTCAGGTAGTCTGTGACATAAATGAAGCTCATTTGGTGCTAAGAGGCCCAAAGAGTGTCAAGAAAATATCCAACACACCATTACACCAGCAGCAGCCTGAACTGCTGATACAAGGCAGGATGGATCCATGCTTTCATGTTGTTTATGCCAAATTCTGACTCTACCATCTGAATGTTGCAGCAGAAATCGAGACTCATCAGACCAGGCAATATTTTTCCAATCTTTAATGGTCCAGTTTTGATTAGTCTATGTGAATTGTAGCCTCAGTTTGACTGGAGTGGCACCGATGTGTCTTCTGCTGCTGTAGCTCATCTGCTTCAAGGTTGGATGCATTGTGTGTTCAGAGATGCTCTTCTGCAAACCTTGAGTGATTATTCGAGTTACTGTTGCCTTTTGTTGGGGGATTAACAGTTTAGGACCCTTGAGACCAGATATATTGAATAAAGACCCAGAGTCAAAGTTTTAAAGAAATTAATAAATTGAAGAAAAATTTAATGAAGAATAGTTTGCAGTTTCATCAGCAGAAGCCAGCTTCAAGTCTCATACGGAGTTCGTAGGCCGCTCTGCGTACATTCACATTTCCACAACAATTATACTCTAACAGAGTCTACTAACTATGACATTACTTCAGGTTGAATGATTCTGATTGGTTAAGAAAAATAGACAATTTTGGAAATCTCCCACACATGGACAGATAGTCAGAAGCATATCTCCATTCGTCAGGATGCTGATGAGGGGACCCTGGATTTAGGTACCGGATGTCCTATTGGGGTCATGACATGGAGTCTGCTGGTCTCAAGCAGAATGCCAGTTGTCCACCAGTAACAAAGGACCTGCACAGAACACTCAGCGCACATACACAGATACACGTGATTCACAGCTTCTTCAAGGCTGAAGTTGATCTGAGCTCTTTCCCAAAACATACTGAGAAACTTTCCCAAAACATACTGATAACATGTTCTTTTCTCTCAGTGAGAGGTACAGACAATATTAAAACTTATTTTCTAGTGTTTGAAAAGGAAAATAAATGCTTTACCATACGTTGAAGAAGGCATTCAAATAATTTAACACAAAATATATATATTGATTAATAACTTTAAAAGATATATATTGAAGCGTCAGTGGATTCCAGAATCCACTCCATCACTTTCTATCAGCTCGAACCAGTCTGGCCATTCTCCTCTGACCTCTGGCATCAACAGGGCATTTTTTCCCACTGGATATTTTCTCATTTTCTGACCATTCTCTGTAAACCCTAGAGATGGTTTTCCGTGGAAATCCCAGTAGATCAGCAGTTTCTGAAATACTCAAACAACAACCATTCCACATTCAGTGTCACTTAGGCAAGGCAAGGCAATTTTATTTGTATAGCACATTTAATACACAATGGTAATTCAAAGTGCTTTACATGAAGAAGAAGAATAAAAATAGAACATAAGGAAAAGAAATAACAGTAAAAACAGAGAATTTTGCTATCTGGATGGATGAGCTAGGAAGTCTTAGGGAGTTTTTGTTGTTGTTGTTGTTGTTGTTGTCCCGTCAGAGTGGATCTAAATGGATCTTCCTCACACAACAGGATTGCTACCTGTTAAGGCACTTCAAACTGATAAACAAAGTTTCAATCTCCCCTTTTGCCAAGACACCTCAAACTGCACCACACAGCCCTACTCCCCCTTCCGGAGATATCTTATCTATGCAACACAGTTCAATCACTTAAATCAACTTCCTTCCCCATTCTGATGCTCAGTTTGAACTACATGAGATCATCTTGACCATCTGTACATGCCTACATACATTCATATATATATATACTTTTTTTTCTTTCTTTTTCTTCTCCTCAGTCCTGTGTATGGCTTCATCTTCCTCTTTAAGTGGATCGAGGAGCGAAGATCTCGGCGTAAAGTCTCCACGCTGGTGGACGAAACCTCCGTTATCGATGACGAGATTGTTAACGACATGTTTTTTGCTCACCAAGTGAGTCCGTATTGATTTAGTTCATTATTTTTGTCCATAAACTGATAACATTAGCCTTGCAACATACAGTGCTCAGTGTAAAAATTACACCTCCTTTGAAAAGTAACATTTTAAACAATATCTCAATGAACACAAAAACAATTTCCAAAACGTTGACAAGACTAAGATTTATATAACATCTGTTTAACTTATAACATGAAAGTAAGGTTAATAATATAATTTGGAGAACAAAATTTTCAGTTTTACTCAAATTAGGGTGATGCAAAAATGAGTACACCCCACTAAAAGTCTCTGGAGCAAAGCTAAATTTTAGACTACAAATGTCTAATTAAACAAGAATTCATCCACAGGTGAGTCTAATTATTCATTACACAGGTGTCCAGCAGACAGTTGACTATAAATGGGTGTTAAAACCCCTTCCCATTTCATGCTGTCAGCAATGGCACTACATGGAAGAGAAATGTCACAAGACCTGAGAAAGAAAATAAATTCTTTACACCAGAAAGTTGAAGGCTACAAGAAGATCAGCAAAGCTTTACTTATCAGTCAGAATACTTTAGCAAAAGTGGTACAAAAATTTTAAAAAGATGGAAATGCAACCATCTCACAGAGAAGTCCAGGTCATCCACGGAAGTTAACACCTCGACCGAAGCCTCTTCTGATGAGAAGGGTTGAAGAAAATCGGCATGCAAGTTCACTGCAGTTATCTAAAGAAGTAGAAAGCCAAACTGGGGTGACTACTTCCTGTGATTTCTGAAGAAGAACAGGGTGAAAGTGATTCAGTGGCTCCTGATCTGAACCCAATCAAACACCTATGGGGAATTCTGAAGAGACAAGTTGAGCATCACTCTCCATCCAGCATCCAGCATCCAGTCTCTAAAAGAGGTTATTCTTGAAGAATGGAAAAAGAAAGATGTTGCAAAATGTCGCCAACTTGTTCATTCCATACCTAGAAGACTTGGTGCTGTCATTAAAAATCATGGAGGCCATGCAAAGTACTAGATGTAGTAGTTTTTGTTGTGGGGTGTACTCATTTTTGCATCACCCTAATTTGAGTAAAACTGAAAAATGTGTAATCTAAGTGATATTATTAACCTTACTTTGATGTTATAAGTTAAACAGATATTATATAAAACTTAGTCTTGTCAATATTTTGGAAATTGTTTTTTTGTTCATTGAGATATTGTTTAAATGTTACTTTTCAAAGGGGGTGTACTCATTTACGCTGAGCACTGTAAATCTGCCATTATTATCCCCGTTGTTCTATTGTCTGTTTGTGGATTGTTGTGTGCAGTTGATACCGAACTCCTGTGCTACTCACGCTCTTCTGAGTGTGCTTCTGAACTGCAGCGGCGTGGAGCTGGGAAACACTCTGAGCCGCATGAAGGCTTTCACCAAGGGCTTCAGTCCTGAGGTCAGTTACACACATAAAGACAATGTTTAGACTCGTCTTAAGTCATGCTTAAAAATGTCTGAATGTCAGTGCACTCTAACAAAATAACATAAGCACATATTTGCATCTTCTCAGTGCCTGTGTTTTAAAGCACATCTGTATTTTTTGGTTTTCTTAGAGTAAAGGTTACGCCATTGGAAATGCCCCTGAGCTGGCGAAAGCACACAACAGCCATGCCAGGTAGGGTCAGCTTTAATATTACTCTTTCCCGCCAACATATATAAGTAGATTTTGCACAAACAATCGTAGTTGTGGTCTCAATCTGTTGTTTTGTACTTATTGTTTTTGTGTTGTTTCCATGGAGACCGGAGCCACGGCACCTGCCGGAGAAACAGAACGGCATCAGCGCCGTGAGAACGATGGAGGCGTTTCACTTCGTCAGTTACGTGCCAATCAAAGACCGGCTGTTTGAACTGGATGGGCTGAAGGCGTATCCCATCGACCACGGTGAGGACTTAAACTCACAAAAGACAGTTTTACTGACAGTCCGATGAAGGTCTAGGTAATAATAATCTGTCTGTCTCTCTCAGGGCCGTGGGGTGAAGACGAAGAGTGGACCGATAAAGCCAGACGGGTCATAATGGAGCGAATAGGACTGGCCACTGCTGGGTAAGAGACAGACTGATCAATATTCACATCTAGGGCCAACATGATGAGGAAATGATATATAGAATATCAACAATATTGCAATATTTTAAAGCACTTTTTATTTGGCTCTTTCTGTACATGTAATTTTTGGACATACTGTATTTTACATTAAAACATTTTGAATCTTCTACATGGCAACAGCTGGTTTCTCTGATTTAAAAACATCCCTTTTAGTGATTTCATGAACCTGTACATTTACAATAAATGGCAAATGGAATGGAACGAATGTGTAAATAACAAATTATATGAGGTGAATCCAGTTTTAAATCAAGGAGTTATTCGTTATTATTTTGAAAACAGATATGACCAGGTTGTATATACGAGATGCCGAATTGGACATTCAAGACTCACTCATTCATATTTATTGAAGGGGGAAGAGAAACCAGTGTGTGATTTGTGTAAGAATTTCACGAGTGTAAAACATATTTTAATAGAATGTCCTTTTTTAAATAATATTAGACAACGGTTTTATACAGAGAACACATTAATGGACATTTTTAAAAAGGTTTCTCCTGGAGTAATTTTAGAATTTCTGTCGAATATTCAATTGAAAGATTCTATGTAATTGTTGTTATTGTTTTTAAGACAAACGGACGGCCAGCTCTAGGAAGGGTTCTGGTCGTCCCAAACGTGTTCCATTTAAGGATTATGGAGGCCACTGTGCTCTTAGGAACCTTAAGTGCAGCAGAAATTCTTTTGTAACCTTGGCCAGATCTGTGCATTGCCACAATTCTGTCTCTGAGCTCTTCAGGCAGTTCCTTTGACCTCATGATTCTCATTTGCTCTGACATGCACTGTGAGCTGTAAGGTCTTATATAGACAGGTGTGTGGCTTTCCTAATCAAGTCCAATCAGTATAATCAAACACAGCTGGACTCAAATGAAGCCATCTCAAGGATGATCAGAAGAAATGGACAGCACCTGAGTTAAATATATGAGTGTCACAGCAAAGGGTCTGAATACTTAGGACCATGTGATATTTCAGTTTTTCTTTTTTAATAAATCTGCAAAAATGTCAACAATTCTGTGTTTTTCTGTCAATATGGGGTGTTGTGTGTACATTAATGAGGAAAAAATGAACTTAAATGATTTTAACAAATGGCGGCAATATAACAAAGAGTGAAAAATTTAAGGGGGTCTGAATACTTTCCGTACCCACTGTGTGTATGTATATATATATATATATATATATATATATATATATATATATATATATATATATATATATATATATATATATATATTATTTATTTTTTTTTTTTTTGTTAAATTGTATTATTTTATTTTATTTCTTTCTAGCGTGTTTGATTTGTCTTCTTTCCCCTCAGAGAGCCCTACCATGACATCCGCTTCAATCTCATGGCGGTTGTTCCAGATCGCAGGATAAAATACGAGTCCAGGCTTGACGTCCTGAAGAGGAACAGGCAGATTATTCTAGAAGGGCTCCAGCAGGTTAGAGAGAAAAAAGTGAGTACAACCTCTTCTTTGTTTTAATAAAATAACATTTTTTTGAGAATCAAGCCTTCTGTGTCGGGGTCAGTTGTAAATGCCTTTGTACGCCACTGTACATGCTACAGGTCATTCGAATAACCCAACAAGAATCAGGTCAGGATCGTAAGCAACAGGACTCCTCCTCTTCAGAAGACACCCCCCCTGCTATTAAAAAGGAGGAAGGGCAAGACACACCAATACCTTTGGGTGCCGAGCAGGCCACACCCACAGGTACCCCACACAATTTGATTTGAATATAATTTAGTTTGAATGTTTCAAATGTATTTAAATGTAGAATCTTTTGATTTAAGATCTGCTCTTGCTAGGAATGACATCAGTGGGAGAATTTTTGCCTCAAAACTATTGATACGACAAGTTTCCAATGTGGTCTGTGTGAATAAGAAAATGTCATTTCAGAAACTCAAGAAGGTGCTGTTGCTCTACCAAGTCCCGCTGGAAAAGTCAGACCCATGGCTAAACCTGCCACCGTGCCAACAGCGGGCGCTCCGCCACCAGCCCCTCTACCTGTTCCCAGCCCCAACCCCATCGTCCAGCGTCTGCCAGCATTCCTGGACAACCACAACTACGCCAAGTCCCCCATGCAGGTAAGATCGGGTTAAGTTGCAGAATATCTGGAATAGTTGGCATGACATGTGCTTTCATTCAGTATGCTGGTGGGTTGACAGGAAGAAGAGGATCTCGCTGCGGGTGTGGGACGCTCACGCTTACCTGGCCCCCCTCAGCCCCCTTATTCTGATGACGAGGATGACTATGATGACGAAGAGGAGGAGTGTAGCACTACAGATGCCACAAGCAGGTATGAGATTTTTGAGAAAGTGTTACATTTCTAAATTAAATTTAAAATATGTTCTTGCAGCGGTAACAAACATCCAGTACTCAAGAGGGCGATAGAGTTCCTTAAAATGTCTGTACCATTTTGGCTATACCAAAAACATACCGAACCACCATTTTTGTGTAGTTACACCCCATGACGTTAATTGCTTGTGTGTGTGAATAGCAGGGTCCGAAGAAAGGTGGGTCTACGTGCACGTACCATGGGACGCAGTGGAGTGGCCGGGGTTGCGGCAATGGAGGGTCAGCTAGCACTCAGCGTTTTAGCTGAGAAACTCAAGAAGGAGGTCCAGAGGAAGGACGCCATGGCCACAACAGGATCCACACCTCTGAATGTACGTACCGAGGGTCGCACGGGCGGGATCAGCATCACCTCGGCCTGCCAGCCTTCGCCCACACCCAGTAACGAAAGCACAGACACTGCCTCAGAGATCGGCAGTGCGTTCAACTCACCGCTGCGCTCACCCGCACGGTCGCAAGCAGCTACGCGTCCCTCCAGCCCCGTGGCGGCACACTTGAGCCGTGTGCTGTTCGGAGAAGAGGAGGGGCTGCTCCGGTTAGATGCCCGACACAATCGAGCCGTCCGAGACTTGGGGGCACTAGTGAGCTCCACACTTTTGCAACTGCAAGAAGATGGCGTCTTGTTTGCCCTGCCACCTATAGGTAACAATGAGATTTATGCATTTTAAAATCGATCTTATTGCACACGATTCATCAATTTTTCACGTATTGAAGTTGTTCGGCTAATTTTGATCTCATTTGACAGAAATTATGGAGGGGTTGAAGAAATCAGATAGTGTGGAGAAGAAAGAGAAGGAAGAGGCGACCTGTCCAGGAGGAGAGGAGGAGGTCAAGGAGGGACCATCGGTGGAGATGAAACAGGAGGATGTCAAAGAGTCAGTCGACGTCAAATCTGACAAGGAGAACCTGCCGTCCATTGACGCCACCACTGAGACCAGCACCAAACCTCCTGGAGAGAAATACACTCCTAAAGTGAGACGGCAACTATTTTCTTCCTGCAGTCTCTTAATTTTTTCGTTAGTCATGTTTGCTATGGGTTTGTTATGCAGTGGTACATGAACTTGTGGGTTTCTGTTATACAGGAGATGCTGGCCTTGTTGAAGTACGTGGAAGCAGACATCACCAACTACGAAGTGTGTCTGAAAGAAGAAGTGGAGAAAAGGAAAAAGTACAAGGCAAGTGTTTGATATCCTCTTTTAGCCATCCAGTAAACAAATATGATTGCCAGAGAGCTGATAGTGATGGTATTTGTCCGTCCTCAGATCGATGACCAGAGGAGGACTCATAACTACGACGAGTTCATCTGCACCTTCATATCAATGCTGGCACAAGAAGGTAAAAAACATTGTCGAGAATCTTCATATGTTCATGAAATAGCAGTGTGAATGTTCTGCTATACGTTGTTTTTTGTGTTCAGTGAAAGAATGAAAGTAAATAATAAATAATTTGCCTGGAAACGATTCTTTTAATCAAATGTCCCTTTGGTAATTTCTAGGCATGTTAGCGAGTCTGGTGGAGCAGAACATCTCTGTGCGTCGCCGACAGGGCGTAAGCATCGGCCGGCTCCACAAACAACGCAAACCCGACCGGCGGAAACGCTCACGGCCGTACAAAGCCAAGCGCCAATAAAGTACAGAATGGCAGCAACTCGAAGGCGCAATCTTTCCGAGACATTGTCCAGACACATTTCTAAAGACAAACAACAATAACAAACACCTCATTGACAGTGTTAGTGATGATATCAATTCAAATATTGTTTTTTAACCTCATTATGAACTGCCCACATCCATAGTACACCACCACTTCCAAAGCAAACTCGTGATGCTCAGAATATGTTTAGAGATACTGAACCTTTTGTCATGTTGCCATATGGAATCCTTACTTAGTACTGTACCAAGCTAATCATAAAAACAAAAATCATTGCAGCAACATATTGGGAAAACAACTGTTAGTGCCATTGAGTATCGGGGCTGGAGTGATTCAGGCTTTAAAATCCAAAGATTCCAAGGAATCTAATCTCCAGACATCCCAAATATCCAGTCAAAGTGCTACCAAAGATAACAGCGCTCCAGATTCACTCAAACAGTGCTGGGTATGTCTATTGTTACCAAATGGACCAATCGCCAATCTGGATGGGATTCTAGAGGTGTGTTAACCGCCGTTCTGGGATCAAATATTCGATATTCAGTAATTGTGTTGATAAGAATACTAGACAAAAAGGATCCAATATTGGCACTGTCACTTTGGGATATTTTAAGATTGTAAACTTGAGTTGGTTTGTGAATGTGTATTGGTTCATTTCATAGAAATCATCACTGTAAGAGTAAAAGAAGAAATTGTTTTGATTATATATAAATGTTCTTCGCAAATTTCTTTTTGTTGGTAAGCGGTAGACCAGTGGGTTTTGTAACAGATATGTTCTGTTTGTTTGTACATATGTATTTGTGTTATTTTATGTCTAAACAAGACTGTCAGATCCAGACATTAAAATAAATGTTTTGAATTACACTGGTGGTCCTGGTTTTAGTTTGAGAAGTCGGAAATAACTAGACTTTACAGGTCTAGTCAACAGGGGGGGGGGGGAAACCCCTGAAAACTGGTTGTCTTTCTCATAACACAAAGGTGAAAGAGTGAAAGCAGATATGCCTTCCAGCGTCCCGATTCTATTCATGTTCGTGTGTTTATTCACGACTGTAGTCGGTAAGTATTTGAGGAAACTTGATTTGATTTGAAACTTTTTGATGAATACGAGTATATTTTTGATGATGTCATGTTTGATTAGAAGTATAGTACGATGCTGTGCACGTCTTTAAGATTTATTTTGCTAATTATCTTAATAATCCCCTCATTTACGTTTTTCAAGAGCCACTTGGTTTATTTGTCTTTTTTTCCAACACTATTTTCGCGGGTTTAACACGCCAGCGGCAGCACGTGTCTTTCACGCGTTAGTGGTTTGTGGTGCACTTGTTGAAATTATGTTAGTGAAAACATGTTTCCCTCTCGTTATAAACACTTAAAATGGATCACAATGTTAATGTTGCTTAACCCATTTGTGCCCAAATTATTCTAAATGGTTTCATGCATATAGTTGTGTTAATAGTGTCCCATGTGAACATATTCTTCTGCATTTATTTTCTCCAGTTTTTTTTCCCCCTTAAAAATACTATAGTTAACTATAGTTCAACTATAGTGAACTATAGTTGCCTGTGGGCAAATATGTTGTAAGCACCCTTTCATTGTCAAATTTGAATAGGAGGAGAACATTTGGCATCTAACTCAAAATATCTGCTTTCAACAGATCATAAACACATTTATTATGTATAAAAGTCGAAGAATATTTGATTCAAACCAAAAAAAGCTGCATCTAGCTTACAATCTCTTGAAAATGAAAACAACAAATCCATTTGTTTTAAAGTGCAGAACAAAGTGCAGCACATTAAGTTGCCCAAACATGGCATTGTGAATCAAAAAGTTAAATAAAAAATAAATAAATAAAAATAATGAAAATTTTACCTCTATGTGACCCTGGACCACAAAACCAGTTATAAGTTGCACGGGTATATTTGTAGCAATAGCCAACAATACATTGTATGGGTCAAAATTATAGATTTTTCTTTTAATCCCAAAATCATTAAGAAAGATTTTGTTCCATGAATATATTTTGTAAATTTCCTACCATAAATATATCAAATATATATTTTTTGTCAGTGGAAATGCATTGCTAAGGATTTCATTTGGACAACTATAAATATACTAATAATATATTTCTCTCTCTTTTTTTTTTTAATTTTTTTTTTTTTGCACCCTCAGATTCCAGATTTTCAAATAGTTGTATCTTGGCCAAATATTGTCCTGTCCTAACAATTTATACAACAATTAAAAAAAATAAAAAATTGACCCTTATGACTGTTTTTGTGGTCCAGGATCACATATAATAAATAAATAAATAACTGTGTATGCAGACAATTTCTTTCAAAAGACATTCGGAATAGGAAGTTATGTCATATGTGTCCTCCCTGATCCCCTTTTCTCTCATGGGTAGAGTTTTAGTGGTTTGCATGAAATTTCTTGAAGCACTCAACATGCAAGGCCACACTGCATTATCACATGCAAAGGAAGTGTGTCCATCACTATCAAATTAAGCTGTACAGCAGAGATGTCAGTTAAAGGGTTAAGTTATGTTCTAGGTAGGATATGAAAGAAAAAAGCACTAAACAAAACCAATAACCTTTATTTATTAACCTATTAACCCAGTATACCCCATTTCCCCATGATATATGTACTTACAAGTCATTTGAAATGGGTTAAACCGTAATCTGATCAGTAATGCATTACTCCAGACAAGTAAATATTGTGTTGAAGAACTTACTTTTGTTGTCTTTCTCGTTAAATACAATAATTCCAAATCTGCTTTAAACAAGTGATAAACAACATATATTCACAATTATTTTACCTTTTCAAAATGGTTTACATTTCTTCTGTTGTTTTGTTTAGGTCGTGATGAGGATTGTAACAGTTACGGGGGTTCATATGAATTGTGTAAGTCTTGGGAGTTCTGCTGTGGGATCTGTGGTCAGTCGTACTGCTGCTCCGATCCGCAAAAAAGATTGAATGGACGACTTGACTGTTTGTTGTGAGGAATTGCTTTTTTCTTTTATAAAATAAGTCAGAACTAATTATTGCACATTTCTCCCTCAACAGCTGATAATTTTGTCAATCATTTCAGACCTCTCTATATTAATTTGTTAGAACATGAACAGAACTGTTCAGACTGCAAATATTATAAATCTAAAACACTTCTGGTTATTTATATATAAATGTTCTTTTATGGTACAAGCAAGTAATTGAACAGAAATGAGTGCCAACAACAATACGTTGTGGATATAGTTTCCTTTTTCTGTGAGATTCAGAGAGCTTTTAGAACAGGAAGTCAAAGAGGAAATAGCTTCTTGCCATCATTTCCCGTTCTGCTACAAGCAAACCCAAGACGACAAAAGATTTGTCGAGTGAATATACAATTATAACCGAATCTCTTGTTTACACACTAATGGATGGCCAAATGTTTCTAATTTTTACTCCATAATCTGTCCAAAAGAAAAGGCATGAAGGAATTGGGTGAACCTCCTCGAAGAGAAACTGTGAATGTTGAACTCATTGGCCCCATACTAGTCATCTTATTTGTGACCTCCATCATTGTGCTCATCACCTGCTGGGTCTGTCCCTCCTGCTTTCTCCATAAAAGGTTCAGAAGTCCTAGACGTAAGTGTTAACATATGTACGTGGAAAGAGCCGAATGCTTTTAGAACGTCATTCCAACGTTGTTCCACCTTTGATTCTTCATGCAGCTGTGATTGCGACAACTACAGTCGTGACGACACAATTCCTTCCGCAGCCGGACGTTCAGGGCGGTCGGTACCTTCCTTACCAGCCTTTGCCAAATAACCCACCTTATGAAGGCCAACCCATGCCAATCGGAGCTTTTAAGGGACAACCATATCAGGAGGCTGGTAATATCTGCATCAAGATGACCAAGGCTACTTGAGCAAGATGGCGAACAATGAAGATGATTGCTTTCTTTGTTTTCCAGCAGGTCCAGCGTATCCTGTTCCCTTCAGCCAGGCTCCAAATGATGGTGGTCAGGCCATGTTCCCTATACAACCAGCTCAACCACTACTGCCCACAGACTACACCTCACCTCAACCTGCGTACAACCCCGCTTATGTGGATTTACAGGGTATAAGTTTGGCTACAGCAGTTCAGTCAGTCAAGACTGATTACTAAACCACAACCGCTGGGTTAGGGATTTCCACGCTGCTCTGCGCTTGTAAATTGTGCAGCTACTGCGGGCACTAACAATGGTGTTCACAATACAAGTTTATATGCTGTCACATTAATGCTCTTTTTGCACTTAGTTTCTCTCTATTGTAAGATGATAAGCTGCTGAAGTGGATTAACTAATATACCCATAATTTGTGACCCTAAATTAGTATAGATATTTTGAGATTGTAAACTTTTGTGAATGTGTTTTGGTTCATTTTATGGCAATGAGTCAAGTTGACTAGTCCAGAGTTTTGCGCCTAGGTTACATAATCTTTCACAGTTGCCTTAGATTGTTTTTGTTTGTATGTAATAGAGCAGTGGGGTTTGTTTCAGACATGTTCTGTCTTTTGGTTTGTATTTGTGTTTTTTTCTCATTTTTCATTAAACAAAACATTCAAATGAATATGTTTCACATTACACTGGTGGTCTTTGGTTTCTTCTTAAATTCTCCTGCATGGGAGGAGTACGAACAGGCACTTATCTGGATTGTTTATGTTACACCAGTAAGAAAAACATAACTGGGTTTAATTGGTTCTTCAGTCTCTGGAAATGCACCATCCCCACGAAACGCGTGGTTAAAGAGGAGCTGCAATATGTCAGTTTTACTGATCCTTTTTGCGGTTTTATTCACTGGTACAGCAGGTAAGTGGCTAGATCAATCATAGAAAAACTGTAAAGGTACTGCTACTTTTCTGCCAGGACATTATCCGTTTATGTGGACATTTCTTTTAACCCTACATCTCAACACAAATCAGTGTGAACGTCTCACATTTTGGATTTATTTAGCTAATTATCCACAATATTTCTTAAATATTGTGTGCAAGAGCTTCATATAGACGTAAATGTTTGAATTAAACACGGTAGGCTACATATATTTAAAAAACTTTAACACTTCGGTCCAAACCTGGTCCAAACATGTTAGAGAAGTCTGATACCTGAATTGATCTTGAGTCAGATCTTTTCAATGAATCACAAAATTGGTCTAAAATGATTTGTTCATCAATCCTAATGATGCAGCTATATCATTAGGCCTCATTAATATTAGGCCTTTATATTGTTTGCAAGAGTGATTTTGCTTTCTTGGCTTCTGTTCACATAAAATAATGAATTGTTGCATAAAACACCTGAGTAATTTATGCAAACACAGTTTAGCATTGAAACTATGCAAATCTGTAGAAACTATTGGAGAATCAACTGGTTAAACAGTAGAGCGTGAATATCAGGTTTTTTTTTTTTAATTGTTATAGACATTAAAGCTACAATATGTACAAGCGCAGATGCTTGGGAGATGTCGTCTTCACCTCACAGCCGGTGGAAAAGAATCGGGATGAGACTCGGGCAGAAATCATATTCACGGATGAGATTATAAACATTGCTGTAGTATGAAGCAGAGCAGGGCGAGTGATGTTGGAGCTGAACGAGGCCGCTGGAGCGATTGTTAATGCGACACAGGCCTCGCGAGTAGTGGAGCTTTTATTATGCCGCTTCCGCTTTTCTGGTCAAGCGTATGAGGTAACACAGCGCTGTTTATCATATAGAGACATTTGACTGTTGAAAATGATGTTATAAGTTACTCTGTGCGTTCGCTTGGTGTCTGCTGTGAGACACTTGTTGCACACTGCAGTAATCGATATTAGAATATCATTAATAAATGCTGGATGGCTTTTGTTGATACATGGACATATTGTATGATGGAAAAAAAACTATTATCTACTTGACAAAATAGTGTTTTTAGTGTCAATGTACTTTCGGAAAATCAAGAAAACTAGATTTAAACAATAAGACTAAATGTGTTGAGCTACATATATAACAATAATTAGTTTTCTGTCTATAAATGTAACCAAACAGTTGTTCCCTTTTCTAATAAAACATGTAATATATTAAAGCGTCTTTAGTGTTTCTAAGGTTTCTACAAAATAAAACTGGAAATGGAGGGTAACGCAGATATGACGCCATTGACAGGCGACTCCCGGACACGTCCCATATCTTTGGTTAAAATTTCAATTTTCTCATGATTTACAAATAGTTGGAAGCTTTTGGGATATTGTAAGTACTCAACTGAACAAAATATATAATACTGGACTAGTGGTTTTTGGATATTTTACTGGAAAAATTTTACATATTTTGCCTTTATTTGTGATCTAAACATGTTTCCTAACCATTTACTCTGGACTACAATGAACTCCAAAGTTTAAATGTGCTATAAACAGGTGATTAATAACACAGATGAAATACTTTTACTTTTCAAACACTGTTCCTTTGTTTTGTTATGTTTTAGCCCTTGAGGATTGCACGTCCTACAATGACAGCAGAGGTGATCTTGTGTTGTGCAGTTTGGGGACTCCCCAGTTTACACGCCAGTTCTGCTGTGGGACATGTGACGAAATATACTGCTGTGACGATCCGCAGCAAAAATTAACCAAGGATGCACAAAATGACTGTCTTTTGTAAGAAAATACATTATTTTCTTTCTTTATTTAATCAAAACTAAGGACAAACCTCACTAAGTACCCAGTTAACAAAAATATGTTCTAGGAATGTTTTACTAACGTTCCCATAAAGTTATTTCGTAATGTTCTCAGAACAATGTTTTAAATGTTTTAAAAACTTTTTTTCTTGGTTCTTGGTGCATTTTAGGGGGAAAAAATACTTTTGAATATTCTCTGAATCATGTGAAAAAACCACAGCAAAATCCCCAGAGTTAAATCAACTCTGCTCAGAGTACATATGGTCCCTCTCTAAGTAGTGATAAAATAACACTGAAGCAGAGTTAAAGTAATGAGATAATTAAGCAGTTAATAAGGCTGTGACTTAAGTCACTTGTAGTTCAGTGATTCTGCTTGTTAACAGCAGGTGTTCATCACTAATGCACACTCATTACTTATTTAAATGCTTAATTATCTCATTAAATTTAACTCTGCTTCAGTGTTATTTTAACACTATTTAGAGAGGGACCATATGTACTCTGAGCAGAGTTGATTTAACTCTGGGGATTTTGCTGTGCGTAAGTAGCAATTTTTTAAAGAAACATTAAGACTAAGGGTACGTTTGCATGACAACAATGTACTAAAAACTGAAATGTTTTTCCTTTGATGACACCATTGTCAAAATGATCCCTGTTCACACGGATCAGCAAAAACCATTAAAAATGCTGCATTATGCTGCCAGGCCAGTAGTTGGCGATGTCGCTTTGCTTGGTATTTAAACACTGAATCAGGGGCCCGTTCTTCGTATGTGGATTACTTAGCAGGATTTCTTCGTAGACGATGTGACCTGATCCAGGATTGTTCCGTTCTTCGAAGCTCAGAAGTTCGAAGTTGCTGTCATAGCAACAGGTCCGTAAGCTCAGGAGCAGTTTATGTCATGTAAACAGGATTTTTTTTTAAGTGGAGGTGATGCTTAAAGTCTATCCCAGCCACTGCTACTTTCTCACAAGAGTACCCCATTGAACCAGGGACAATAATAATGATTTAAAAATACATTTGCAATTAATATTATAATGCCACATAGTCTATCATAATATATTCCAAGAATATAGCTGTGATCTGCACTCAAAAAAACTTTTAGGCACTTTATTTCATATTTTATCATATTATTCACAGGAGAATAAAACGCACACAGGCCTTCCTCAGTGTGTTGATTGCTCTAATCCCCCCACCCACTATTTAAACAATTAATTAATTGTTTAAATAATTAATAATTAATTAATTAATTAATTAATTAAAATCACTCACTTAATAATTGTATTAACAATACAAATGCAATGCATCCACTATCAATTTACATGCAACACGAGACACAAAACACATGAAGTTCAAAATGCAAAGCACAATCCCACAAGCAAGATAACAAATTATCCTACAGTCAAGGAAAATCATTAATTAGCCAATTAGACCAAAAAACCCTTACACATCAATTCAGTAAATACAATACCAAATGATTGAAGGGTTCTGAGCCGGCGTTTTGACGTAGAACCTGGAAGCGCTGCAACGAAAATAGTGTTGGAGAATGACAGGAGATAAATTTGTTGAATAAAGTCATTATTTTGTTTTGTATTTCCACACAAAAAGGAATCTCGTCGCTTCATAACATTAAGGTTGAACCACTGTAGTCACGTGGACTATTTTTGTTTTTACTACTTTTCTGTACCTTGAATGTGGTAATTTCGTTGCTTTCTATTGAGGATAAAAAACCCTCTTGGATTTGATCAAAAATATCTTAAAATGAACCAAGATCTTACTGGTTTGGAACGAAATGAGGGTGATAAATAAATGACAGAAATTTCATTTTTGGGTGAACCCTTTAAAATTAGTATATCTGGCATCTGTCATATCATCTCAGATGCATTAAGCAAGGTACGAAGAACGGACCCCAGTTGTTCAAAAGCTAAAACACTCAATGTCTGATATTTGTTTTCCCTAATCTGTCCAAAGCAAAACCTTAAAATTTTCAAGTGATTCTACCCATCAAATGGTGGACCATACAGATTTTTATGTAGTGCCCATAGTGATGTTCCTGATCGCCATCATTTTGTTCATGTTCTGCTACTGCCTCGGAGAAAGACTTCATCCGCGTAAGTTTCAATAGGCTACGTGTACAAAGAGCTGGATTTTGATTTTATTTATTATAAATGTTGTTTTACCTTTTGATTCTTTAAACAGATGTGATGTCAACAACTACAGTCATGACACAATACCATCCACAGGGGAGTCAGTACTCCGCTTACCAATCTGTGCCTAATAACCCACAGCCAGCTTACGGAGGGCAACCCATGCCGGTTGGACCATCTCAGGGACCACCACCCACATATCAGGAGGCTGGTACGATAGGCAAACATGCCTTACAGCTTTACATCAGGGGTGTCCAATCCTGCTCCTGGAGGACCACTGTCCTGCAGAGTTTAGGTCCAACTCCCTCAACACATCTGCCCCGAAGATTCTGCTATGCCTAGTGAGACCTTGATTATCTGGTTCAGGTGTGTTTAACTGGGGGTGGAACTAAACCCTGCAGGACAGTGGCCTTCCAGGAACAGGATTGGACACCCCTGCTTTACATAATTAGTAAAATAAATACAGGCACTGAGTTGTATTTTATTTTATTTTAATTTAACGACAAAATCTATCCAATCTGTCTTCAAGTGTACTCCATCTCCGACCTGCAACAAGAGCAACAAGTCAAGTCACCTTTATTTCTAAAGCGCTTTATTCAAAGCAGCTTTATAGTGATAACAGGAAAATAACAATCAATGATGCAAACAGATTTCAATTCTGCTGTAAAGCAGCTCTAAAAAACAATAGTTTCATTATTCAGTTGAAGTAATTTCAGTGTTGATTCAGTTCATCAATCATGAAATGAGTTCAACTCAGCTAAGCAACTCTACAGAAGACAATAGTGTCATTATTTACTTTAAGGGGCAGTTTACACAACACTTTTTCAACTAAAACGGAAAACATTTTTATGCATTTTGGCCATTCATTTACATGACAACAGCGTTTTGGGTGGCACGTTTTTGAAAACGATTGCTTTTTCGTCTCCACATAAACAACAAAATGTGGATTTTTAAAAACGGTGATGTCATGCACGTGTACATGTTCAGTTTATCCACAAGTTTCCTACGCCCCATGAGGCCTTGCGTCAAACGTGGGAGCGTCTTCCGGTTCGAAGTAAACAAGTTGGACGTGACACTCATTCATTCAACATTTGACAGTCATTCAAGATTTAACGATCCAAACTTGCGAACGTTTGTTTTTTACTTAAAGATTTAAGATTCCAGCATAAATATTTGAACAATGTTTTACAATAAAAAATGTTACATTAATATTAATTTATGTCAGGAGTGCAGATCAATCATGCTGAATCTAACAGACCTATTCAGTTGCGCCTGCTTCCATTTATTTACGATCACGAGAGTGCACAAAACAACTCCACTAAGGCTTTTAAATCCAAAGGCTACACATTTAGAAATATATTGATGACATACCCTATGTTTACGTCACTTTTCTGAGCATTTCTATTTATTTTCCTCTAAATTATGCGATGATTGCAATCCGAGGATGTTTGCGCGATCTCTTGTTTATCTATCCTGATCCTTTCAGCCAGAGCAACAGAGGGAGCTCATGAGAAGGCAACAGGAGTTATGAGTTATACGAGTTAACCGGAGTGTGTGAATCTGTGAAAGATATGCATTTGTCAGGAATCAACAGGCACAGGGAAGAGACAGATAAAACATTAAACTAAATAAATACACGACTATAATCATATAAGAATTGTCTTCGTCCCTCAAGCAGTCTCTGATATTTTCCATAAACGTGTGTATTTATCGCAATGGTTAACATCAGTAGCCTTTAGGCGACTGGCTCTGGCACGCACGACACGTTAGGAGTAAAATATCACATCATATGGCTTTGGTGCATCAGTGACAGGTGAAGTACAGACAGCGGGTTGTTCATGTATTGCAGGGTCAGGATGCTCTAGTCATGCAGTAGCACTGTTGAGGAAGGTCAGTAAAGGGCAATTAAGGGCACGAAAACTGTTTATTGTATTGTGATATTATTAACTAATAAATGTACTAAACTGAAATGTTGTCCCTGAGCGCCGTAACGACATCTCTCATAAAGATTTGCAACTTTGCAAAGTAAACAATGATCCAAAAAACACTTAGCCTCTTCGCTAATTAGCACACTAAATACCATTGGTATGCTACTTCCGCCGCCTCACCGGAAGTTGTACCCACGTTCTCTTTTACAGTAGCGGCCCGCGGAAACAGGTGGATACACCAAGCGTGCCACACGAGTCCTGAAAAGTGAAGCGTCTTGATTGCCCCCAGATGGCTGGATGCAGTATAAATCATAACCTCGCCCTCTCTATGTAATGTAATGGGACGTGAGACAATTTAAACAGTCAAATTACACGTCAAAATATTTTTTTTCCAAAGATGGTTTCTGTCATTTTAGGCTGTTTTTATCATGCTGATGTTAGTTAAAGTGTTCGTTTTTTAAATAAGTTTGTTTTTGTTAGTTATTTGATTCTATAAAAATGGGGGTTTTGACATCATGATTGACAGCTGAGGTTGACAGCTTCTCTGAGCGAAGTAGTCACTGAAGCACCAATGGACTTTTTCTGGATCTTCAGGAGGAGATTGGAGCTTTAACTAACTAATTTCTACATTTCCAGAACTGTTTATTTCACACCGACATAATGAGTTTTTCAACAGTATTAACCAAATCTGTGGGAGTGTGGGCGGGACCTTGATTTCGCGGCTCCATTTCGCGCTCACTACTGCGCAGACTCAGGCTTTGAGGCCCTGTCCCAAATGGCACACTTCTATGCACTTTCGGTCTTGTGGACTTACAATGGCTGCCGAGGGGGCGTGTCTGTTAAGTCCACAAAGCCATAGGGTGTCCCATTTGTCAATTTTAGGCTTCAGAAGTGTGCTCGTAAGCGCCCTCTTTGTGGCCGATATGTGCCCTGAGTCAAAGTCCCTTTAAGACAAGTCATTTCACTCGGCGGCCATCTTTGAAACGCCTCTCGGGCATCCTGGGCATCATGCCCTATCTCTTTGAATGGGGAAACATCAAATTCTCCAAAACTGTTCGCCAACCTTACGATTAAATTTCATATTTGAAATCACCAATGAAATCTAACAACAACCGGCTCATAAATTTAGTTTCTAAACGCTCGAATCATGACAAAAAAACTATTTTTCAGGCTGGATCAAGCTAATGCGCATGCGCAGACCTAAATGCGCGTATCTTCGGAGGCGCGCGTCTGACTGTTTCTATAGAAACCGGTGATTCTAACGGCCGCTGAAGTGACGCGATGACTTTACCAGTCGGCGATTGGCTCTTATTTAGAAGGCGGGACTTATTCCGCCATATTGCGCGTTACACTTTCTCCCATTCAAAACATAGACAGTAAAAGAAATGGACACAGCGACCCCATTGGAACTCAATTGAGACAAGTGAAGCCCATTTTTAGCGATTTTTAGCACTTCCGTTTCTGACGCGCAGACTCAAACTAAGCTTGATGACGTCAGCAACCTGTCTGACAGATGTAAACCTTCTAGTAGCTGTGCGTGCAAACTGCCATCGTTAATCTTGCAGAGACGGCGAGCTTGAGCGGGGAGTTCTTTGGCGTGAGTGAGCAGGAGTAATTATTCTGATTAATTATTTTGTATAGTATTTTAAAATGTAACGCCAGTAAGCCATATTAAGTTAATGCATACTATTGCCTGCGAGCTTCTCCTCCTGTCTGTACGGTAATTTCTCTACTGTGCGACAGAGAGTCGAGTGGTTATGACGCAATCGTTAGCCTATTTTTACAAAAACTGTTTCTACGGGGCCATATTGTAACATAGAAGGTAATGGAGCCCTTTATACATTGTCGTGTATCTTTAGAAATAAATAATGGACAAATTGAGTCTTTAAACGCCTCAGATGTAAAGTTATTTGCTGTCAAAGTGACGCCAAAATGAATGGGAGTCAATGGGATGGCTAACGCAAGTGAAGTTCTGCTACAAGATGGCGGCACGCGGCCGACTTCAACTTCCGGTCGACTTCCTTGGGCACTGATTCAAAACAATACGAGTGACACGTCTTGTGTTATTCTATAGTCTTTGCCTGAGTTCACTGTTTGCAGACTCGAGACTCAAGATGTCAGCGCGATATTGGCACACTGGCAGCTTCGCTTAAAACATTGGAAGAGAGTGAAGGTGCATCGTCCAAAATGTTTTCAGTCTATGCTATAGACCTTATTTAGCCCCGCCCCTTTTCAGCACCGCACTCGTTATGTTCTGTCTTTCGGTTTGCATTTCCACAGCATGAAGGTAAGACCTTACAGATTTATGAATGAGCCACTCGTTTCAAATTTGAAATTCTATAGATGGCTGTGCGCTTGTTTCTCTGGCGCACAAGGTCTATAGGCGTGTAATGTTTCTTTACAAAGTGACATCACCAACTACTGGCCTGGCATTAACAATACAGCGTTTTAGTCATTGTCGTTTGTATGCAAAAAATGTAAAGGAAAACCTTTTCCGTTTTTAGTACATCATTGTCGTGTACACGTACCCTTAGTCAGTTCAGTGTTGATTCAGTTCAATAACAATGTCGATGTTGCAGAATTCGTCAATTATGAAACAAAGTCAAAACGGCTATAAAGCAGCTCTGCAGAAAACAGTGAAAAACATCATCCAGCTGAACTCAGTTCAAGTTTGTTCTAATACAATAGTGTCAGTGCAGTCAAATCAGTAAATGCATCAAATGAGCTATGACAATTTGAGTGGAATTAATGCAAGACAGTGGGAGCAAAAAAAAAAAACCCCACCTAAAACTTTTTTTCTGTTTTGTGAAACGCCCACAAAGTTGTCTGGGCATGCCAAGAATAAACTATTTGTGTAACTATGTGAGTGAGTTTTTGAGAAATGTGATGTGGCAGTGGTTGGGCAGGAGAATGGAGGAGAACGCTGATGACTGAAAACAAGAAATGTTACATTTGATAAATAAATAGAATAAACCATTAATCCTATCATTAATTATCAAACAATCAAAAACAGTTAGGCATATTTGCTGTCTTTCTTTTTCCAGCAGGTCCAGGGTATCCTGTTCCCTTCATCCAGGCTGCATATAGTGGTCAGGACATACAACCAGCTCATCCACCGCTGCCCGCAGACTACACCTCACCTCAACCTGCATATAACCCCGCTTACGTAGAATTACCATAGACCGGTTACTAAATCAAAACCGGCTGTTATCAACACTTTTCCTTGCTTTTCTGCCTTTGTGAATTGTGCAACTTCCACAGAACTTTCTTCTAGTAACATTAACAGGAAGTTCTTTCAAAGTGATCTACTATTTTATAATGTTCTCAAAACATTAAAAATATTTATATATTGTTAATGGAACATTTCCTTCGTGAAGCTGGGTGCTCATCTGTTTTTTGTTTGTTTGTTTTCAATGTTATACTTGTTACTTTTGAAGTATGTTTCCAAAATGATAAAATGGAATGTTGCTTTAGCATTCGTACACAGATGTTTTTAAAACATTAAAAAGCAGTTCAAAGAACATTCAAAAATCAATTCAAAACATTGAAAGCTGAACATTCTGAAAGTTCAAAGAACATTCAAAAACATCTTTTTAATAACTTATTAGGAACATATGCTAATTAGTAGAACATTCTAGAACATATTTTTGTTAGCTGTTTTTTTATTTTCTCCAGTCACAACACACTGTTTGTTTGTTTGTTTCTCTTTATTTTAACCAAAGTGCAAACACTGTTTTGACACGTATCATTTTATGGCCTTTTGTTTAATGGTCAATAAATTGGACATCTTAAACTAAACTGATTTATGTTCAGAAGTTAATATCTCCACATCTTTTGCAAAATGACAATCTATATATATATATATATTTATTTATTTATTTTGTGTGTGTGTGTGTCTGTGTTCTTAAAAGTTTTACAAGTTTTTTTTCTACTTTCGCTTTCGTTTCACCCAAATGTTAGCGTGCAGTTGATAATCACGAACAGAAAAAGAAGTCCAGTCGGTTCCTTATACGCCTACCTGTCTAATTAATATTCACGAGTCTTCAGCAGGGTTTGGCCATGCTGTAGGCATCATCATCAGAAGAAGGTAGTGAGGTACTGAAGAGGAAGAGCAGCGCTATGGCCTCCACCGTCGCGGTTCTCGTGCTTCTGTCTGCGTGTTTATTCACGGTCACAGTCGGTAAGTTAGACGGCCTGTTTAAAAAAACTAAAGAACCACCTTTAGACTTGTTTTTGGGCGGTTTACCGATTTAATTTACACAGCACTAATAATTTTACTTTAAAACTCAGTTTTTCTGATTCTTTAGAATATATCGGTTGTTTTTTAAATGAAATGTGTCACACTGTTCTTTTAGGTTTTGGCGATGACTGTCACAGCTACTTCACCAGCAGTAATAAGTACGTGTCCTCGAGTAGCTGCGGTTATCTACAGCACTGCTGTGGGTCCTGCGATTTCAGATACTGCTGCCCCCTTGGATCTTTGAAGTTATCCGATCATGATCAAAACATGTGCGCCATGTAAGAATTTTTAAGTAATTTATTTCTTAATATATGTCTTTTACACCCAAAAGTCGTTTTACAAATCCTCGTGTCGTTCCAAACTCGTATAATTTTTATATTGGTTCAGATGTTGCTTTAATTTCTCCCTCAACCTGTAACTGTTAACTACTGACAATTCTGCAAACTGTAAAATCCATAGTGATTACTACTGCGATGTGTGTTGTGTAGTAGGCTAGTTAATATCTGTTTTTAAAATCTTAATCTACTTGTTGAGGTTAAAATCTCAATCCTGAAACCCTGTTATCAAATTTACTTTTGTACTGTTTTTGAGATTTGTGTTGCTTGAGGTTTGCCTATTCCTCTATCGCTCCTCCCACCGTTTCCTACAGAGAGATTGTGGTCGTTTTTACTAAACTGCAGTTTGCAAAATGCATGCCCCAGATTGACGCGTTACAATTTTAACAGCCACTTTGTGTAGTTCAAGGTGGGCCAGTGCTTTGCTTGATATTTAAAGAACAAAGAATGAATAATTCAAGTTTTGGGTTGTAAAATCTGTAGCGTTCACATTAAGTGATTTAATGTGTAATCAATTTCTAGACATATTGAGGCAAGAGAGAAGGAGCATGATGCAACAGCAACCGTTTTTGTTTTCTCTCGAGGGGATTAACATGGCGTCATAGGCAAGACGGAAGGACCAAAAAAAAAAAATGTTTTATAAAAAAAGTCTATAGAGTGTTAGTGGCGGTGTTTGCAATTAAGGCCCTTGGGTTGAATATTGATTTGCTAATGTAGATTTTTAATACAAGCACAATGCAACACACCATGTGTTTTCATTATATGGAAGAGGGCAGCTTTTATGCTTTGAGAATAACTCCTTTTGTGTTCCACAATATAAAGGTCATTCACATTTCAAGCAACATCAGAGTGAATTGACAGATGCTTTTTATTTACTACCTACAATATGCAAGCAACTTAATTATTAATGCTTACAAATGTTTTAGTTTCAATCAAAAAGTTTCCATGAATGTAAAGGTTCTTCATAAAACATTTGATGCCAATAAAGAACCTTTATTTTTATGAGTAAAAAGTGAATTTTAATGTCCACTCTCCAAACTAACTTCAGATGCACGGGAAAATAAATAATAAATAAATACCTAAAATGAATTAATGAAATGATAATTAAGAATTACAATATATAAATGGATAATTGACGAATATGGTTTTTAAAAGCGTAAAAAAATCATAATGGAGATATAATTAAAATTTTTACAAGATGGACAAAATTTGTCACCAAAAAAGTCATTTGGTTTAACCACAACTTCGGTTTTACAGAATGACACGTTTGGTTATACTGAATGATGATATTTTCAAACAGTGCTAACAGGCTGATATCTAGCTAGCTAACAAAAGGACAATTAAACTTTTTATATTTAGTACAAGTTTTTAAAAAGTTACAACATTTTCCATGTTTTATATCGGTTGTACCGAATGACCTGATGTTTCGGGACATGCGTTTGAGGAAGTGAAAACATTAATTTTTTAAACAGTTAAAAGAGAGTTAATTACTTTGCTTCATGACCATGTGATCCTTTGCCTTTGGTGTCTGAATGATGTCACATGATACTGACCGCATGACTTGATCCAAAATGATCCCTTTATATTGGTTACTCCAAATGACATTGATGAAATTCATTTTTCTGGACATTCTTTCTCATAACAAAGCAACGACTTCTACACATAATTTTAATATCATTTTGCACTATGTTGATATATGATGTTATAAAATAATGCCAGAATAAAAAAATATAAAGCTTTATTACATTTTAAGATATTTTAATCACAAATGAAATGGCTGTATTGGATGGTTAAACCAAATGAGCTTTTGACACTTCAAAATTTTTAAAATACCTTTATATGTAGCAAAATATAATTAAAACCATTGGATTCAATAAAAGAGATCTAGCTGTACTACCTTACATACTTTGGATGTCATATCTTTGTTTATTATTATTATTATTAAGGCTTTTGGACAAAAAAATGACCCGTCACGTTATACTGACCCAAATAAGATATAATAGATGAAACATACTAGAACATGATAAAGAGTGTTTAATTCTTGTTACTTTATAATTTTTCATAATTGTCCAACAGCAAAAACGGTGGGATTGGCGTCATTGTTTCATCAATAGTGGGACTTGTGATCCTCATCATTATGTTCATCATCTGCTGCTGCTGCCCCTGCTGCTGTATCTATAAAATGTGCAGAAAACCCAGACGTAAGTGTTTTAGTGTCAACAGAACGTTACAATGTTACATTATTAAGGCTGGTAGTAAAATGATAAAAAAAAAAAAATCTTTTTTTTCCCACAGCTGTGGTAGGAACGCATGTAACGACAGTCATGAATACTCAATGCATTCAGCAGCCTGTCGTGCAGGGAGCTCAGTATCCAGCATACCAGCCTGTGCCGACTCAACCGGGCTACGGCGGTCAGCCTATGCAGGCGGGACCATATCAGGGACAGCCATACGCACCAGGACCCCCACCCCCATATCACACAGTCGGTAAGAAGACTTTGTATTGGAGCAGGAGTGCAAAACTAATTTACTGTAGTTCCAGTTTAGTTCCAACCCTGCTTCAACACACACATACCTGTAGTTTTCAAATAAGCCTGAAGGACATCAGGTGCATTTAAGGTGCATTCAGGCTGTGGCCCTCCAGGAACTGAGTTTTGCACCCCTGTACTAGAGATTGCATACACTAGTTTGGGTATTCGCCTATGTGAATGGACCATCTCTTCCTCTTTACTACTAGTTACAGCATGAACTAAACATGAATGAACATCAGAATGTATGTTAAAATATACAGAACAACTTACCGAAATCCGTATCATGTCTCATGTAATCGCTCAATCAGTGTTTCAACCGCAGAAAGACATCAATAAAACAGCTTGTAAACAGCTTATGTCACGTAATGTTTATATTTACTTCAGAAAAGCCATTTAGTGACCTAAACCATATTTGTCAGGTAAAAACTGAACTCTAGAGAGAAGCATTTTGCTAAATATATGCACCATATTACATATTCATTATATATATTAGCTGAGAGTCATGCAATATTCCAGTGATAACAGTGTATCACTCTGCTTGAAGCGACTGTCATGGCGGTCGAGCAAATCCACTGTATTTTTTTTTTTTTTACCTGAAATATGAGTCTCATATTTAATCATAGCGCATATTTTACAATTTTGTTTAGACGTTTTCGGAGATGCGAGCTCCAGGCCGTCAGCGGCCGTTCAGTGCTTGTGTACCCGCCGAGAACAGCTTCATCTAGGCTAGTGCTTTGGGGATTTGCTGCTGGCTCTTATAATTGTTAAACATGAAATATAATTCACTTAGGGTACATAAAATGGGCAATCTTTGGTCTTATTAATTATATTACTTGCTCCTGACCAAATCGAATTGGGCTATGTTAAATGTAATAATTTAATAATAAGGATATATTTAATTGTGTAGAGCACTGCTTTTGTACACTTGACTGAATTGTATTGTTTATTTCCTATTGTCATTTATAATGGCTATTGTTGATAATTTAAATATTGTTGTTCAATAAATATTATCTTATATAAATAATATGTTGTATTTGATATTGAGAAAGAGTCCATTAGTGCGTAATTTGGATTACATTAATACACCATTAGATGGCGGCAAACTTTATGAGTGAATGAGTCAGTTGCAAGAGACTTTTAAATTGAAAGGGGATTTAGTAAACAAAGGATGGTGTTTTAGCGCTGTATGTTGTGGAAAATACCTGTAACTGTAAAAAGGACAAATACAAAGATCGCTTTCCTCAGCAGACATTAAAACAGATTTTTATAATGGATGTTATATCAGACAGTGCTTGCTCAGGCGATCTCTCTCTCTCTCAATAATACTGTACATAATACAATGAATTTCAATGGAGGGACTCAACATTCCTATGTTACTACTTCTGAAGTGTTTTAGAATTAATAACGGAGCGTTGGTCAAACTTATCATGAGATTTGAATTTGTGGCGGAAGTAGTGCTGCACAAAAGAGGTTTTTAAAGACACTCCGTTGTTGTTTTTATTTATTTACACACTTATGCCGTCGAACTGTTGTATAAACGCAATAGCACACTCGTAGCCATGCGATATGGCTGAATATCAGCACGCTGTGATTACCTACGACCGAAACACAGCCGTGCTGATATACAGCCATATCGCATATTGTTGTTCAGTAATGAATGTTTGAATAAATCTCTCAAGTTTTTACCATTTAAATATTCCAAAAAACAAATTGGAGTAGAAACAAAGTTATGTAATTATAAAGTTAGTATTATAATTGTATTAGTCGTAAAAACTTCCTTGTGTGTAATTTAAGTGTTTATGTACAAATCAGCTTATATTAACCTTCTATATACTAATGTAATACCAGCTGACTCCCTGCATTAGTTTAGTTATAGTTTACAGAAAATTAACCATGTACTGAGCCTGATATTAATCCAAATGAATTGATATCGAATCAAATTGATAATTGAATCGCAAGCTTGTGAATTGAATCTGTCAGATAATAAAGTTAACTTTTTTTTTCTTTTTTTTTTAAAAAGAGTAACATAAACCACGAATATTCAAGTAACTATTGTTTTGACAAGAAACTGAAAAGTTACCTAGTACTGGGCAGAGTGAGTGTCAGGTTTTTGCAGGAGTGAGGCCCCAGGCGCAGAATGAGTAATAAAGGGATTTTATTAACAGCACTAAAGACAGGGAGATTTAGGTGTGAAACAGTCAAACAGCAGGGCAGGGCAGTTTAGTTATAGTTTACAGAAAATTTGCCATGTACTGAGCCTGATATTTATTCAAATTACTCAATATCGAATCAATTTAATTGAATCACATTAAAATTTAATTAAATTGAACTCATGTTGACACTATTATTTTTTAAAGGGTAACATAAAGCACGAATACTCAAGTAGCTATTGTTTTGACAAGTAACTGACAAGTTACCTAGTACTGGGCAGAGTGAGACCATGTACTGATATTTTACTGATATTTTATTTGTCTTTTCCCATTTCCAGCGAGCCCTGGATATCCCAGCAGTCAGGCTGCATATGCCGGAAGTCAGGCTGCATATGCCGGAAGTCAGGCCATGAACCCCATGCAGCCGCCTGCGCAGCCCGGTACCGCTTATCTGCCCTCAGACGAATTCAGTCAGCCGGCCTATAACCCCGCCTACATGCAGCCACCGAAGACTGGTTACTAAACCACAAGTGTCTGTCACATCAGTCATTGTTGGATTGTGGAAGTTGACGCAGTTTCACACATTGTACAAGACTAGTGAATGTGTTTTTGTTTTGAGTTATTTCTGTTTTTTTCAGTTTAGATTTCGCTCTGTGACACTTTAAAAGTAAAGTTGTAGATAAAACAAAGATTGGTGGAATAAGTTTTAAAAATTTCAGTCGATATCATTTTCAAAATTTCATGTTTATTTCAATGTTATTTGCCATTTCTTTGTGATTAATTGTGAAATTTTTACTAGCGTTTTTCTACACATTTTTTTTTTAATATATTCAGTGTTTTCTACTTTCAGTATTAATTTTTCTAGTATTAGTATAGTAATATTTAACTGTATAATATCTTTGATAGAATTTGATATATTAAAAAGACTAAAATCTACTTGGTAACACTTTACAATAAGCTTCATTAGTTATAACTATATGAACTCATAATGAACTGCACTTCTGCAGCATTTATTCATCTTTGTTAATGTTAATTTCAGCATTTACTAAGACATTATTAAAATCAACTACGAACAGCTGTATTTTTTATTAACTCACGTTAGCAAAGATGAACAAATACAGTAACACATGTATTACTCATGGTTAGTTCATGTTAATACATTAATGTTTAACTACTGAACCTTATTGTAAAGTGTTACCTAAAACTTTATAAAACTAAATAACTGAATAAAACTGAAAGTTTCAATTTTGCTTTTGTATTAGTTTTCGTTTACAGCACAGCGCTCACAGAAACATAAATGTGATTCTGTTTAAAGAAAGTGTCAACAAGTTTTCCATTTTGAGTTCTTTCCTTTGAGGGTCTAAAGTCGCGTCTGAACAACAATGAGTGATGCAGTATTTCCATACTTCTGTCATGAGTCACACTGACTTTCTGTCCCAAGCAGTTTAAAAGTGGGCTTGTGCTGTCAGGGTAAGAAAAGGGTTACATTTCATTAAAGCAACCTTTGTTAAAGCATTAGCAAACCACATGTTTTTTGTACAGTCATTCACAGTTCCTTTTCTGATTATATTGTTACATTGTTTTTTGTTGTTGTTTTTTTTTAAGATTTTGTAAATGTTTAACTAACTGCTGTTTTATATTTAATGTCTATGTGTGCGAAATGTGAAAAGCTTGATGTTACAATATTTTTTAATGTCTCTTAAAAAAAGAGGGGAAAAAGGGAGGTTAAAGGAGGTCCTAGGACATCAAAAACTTCAAACTCAACAAAGTCGACAACTAACAGCAAACCTGCTGGAGAAAAATACACCTAAAGGTTTTAGACTGTTTTTAATGTAATGTTTGGTGAAGTTACAGCACTTGAATGTTTATGGGGCCCCCTACTGGTGAAATAAAAAAGAAATAAGAAAGAAATCTAGTGCTTGTATTATTTATAATTCATCTAATTGTAATAGAGTATTTTATGCATTTAACTACTTTTATGTATTTATTTTTAAATTGTATACATTTATTTATATTATGTATACATACATTATACATTTGAAAATGTATATGGTTTTTACCCTTTTTTTTTTTTTTTTACAGATGAGTAGAGAGAAACTGTTCTTAATGTTTTGAACATGATCTCAGAAATCATGTTTTAGTCTAATGCTATTTTGATAGCTTGGCACTACTGAATGACTACAATATTAATTTACCCTGGTATTGACATACTCCAGTGTAGTCCAAAACAACAGACACAAACATCACCTCCTTGCATCCACTAGATGTTACTGTGATGAAAACTAGTCAGGTTGTGGAGAAGTATATGGAGACATAAAGCGTTTTTTTACCTCACGCTCCCACTCAATCAAAGTTAAGGTTGACTCATGTTCATTGAAAAATTAGAAAAGATGTATTTTTTCCCCCACTTAAAGGTGCAGTGTGTAAAGTTTAGCGGCATCTAGTGGTGAGGTTGCGAATTGCAGCTTCTCAGCTACAGTGGCAAACACGGGACAAAGGCCCGGTCCCAAATGGCACACTTCATGTGCACTTTCGGTCTTATGGACTTACAATGGCCGCTGCATGTGCCTGTCCGTTAAAGGGATAGTTCACCCAAAAATGAAAATTTGATGTTCATCTGCTTACCCCCCGCACATCCAAGATGAAGTTGAATTTGTTTCTTCAGTAGAACACAAATGATGATTTTTAACTCCAACCGTTGCCGTCTGTCAGTCGTATAATGCATGTCAATGGGAACTCCATCTATAAGAGTTTAAAAAACACGCACAGACAAATCCAAATTAAATCCTGCGGCTCGTGACGACACATTGATGTCCTAAGACACGAAACGATCGGTTTGTGCGAGAAACCGAACAGTATATCATTTTTTACCTCTAATACACCACATTAGAGGTCTGATCGCGCTCTGACAACGGAAGTGATGTCTCGCGCTTATACTTGATGAGTGCTAGACATCACTGCCGTTGTCAGAGCACGATCAGACCTCACTAAGCGAGTGCTGAACGCATTTGGACATAGTGTTTTAGAGGTAAAAAATGATATAAATGTAAGGCCTGCCCAATCGGCCCAATGGCGGTTTCCCACAGGACGGGGAAGGTTTCTTGCACGTTCTGTCTTTTCAGCGTGGCAAAGTAGTTTGATTCCAAATAATCTTTTATCTGACTCCATGTTATTATGACCTCGAATTTAGTTTAGAATGTCAATTGATTATTGGTCATTTGTATAATAATTTGGCTTTACATTTGAATATACTATTTAACCCTTTACACTTATTGTACTCACCTATTGTACTCTACTTCATTCGGATCTCAGTGTCGCACAGGGTCCTTGCACTGGCCATTATGCGGGCCCACGATCACAAACTCGCCAGTCTTGGTCACTAGACAGAGGTAATTGACTATACTAATAGAGTGCCGCTCTCATGCTTGCTTTCTCTAAAGTATTTGGTTTAGTCCCCCATAGATCTGTATACACTTGAATTAAAGTAACACTAACTTCTAGTCAGAGGTCACAACCACTACTACAGATAAGCCGACCAATATTACTTCTCTTATAGCAGCTTTGGTTTGGTTATGCCATGGTTTCCCATGAACACTTAGCTAGAGTAACATTACAATAAACACAGGTAAGGCTCACCCTATTTAGGTTGGTCGGTCAACATTTTGTTGTCCTAAACGGAAATTCCCTTTTAGCCTTTACAGTCTAAATACACTTGAACTAATGCCAAGCGTTAGTCGGAGCTCTAAAATCACAGTTGGTGTGCCCTATGCTCCACTCAACTGCACTTTAGTCCGTTACTAACCTGACGTAGATTTGCGGTAACAATGGATACATTGTAATCTACTGAAGTCAATAATTTCAGAGTAAGTCAGAATACAATCAAATGTGACAATTTATTAGTCAGGTAAATGTATCATGCCAATTACATAATCATTTCAAAGATGATCAGTACAAAACATCAAATGCTCAGAAATAGAGTAAGATGCATACCTGACATTAGAAAAATACACATTGCTGAGTGTCCTGGACACTCAGCAATGTGGGCTTCATCTGAATACAGAGTCGCCCCGAGCCTTTTGCAACATTTCCTTAAATACTCAGACCAAGACAAACATCCCCCAATGTGGGGCATGAACTTACAATCAGAATTTGCATTTACTAGGGCCACAGACCTCAGGGGTTCGCACCTTGCTGTGGAACAGGAGGTAGTTTTGATGAAAGACCCTGGGAAAGGGGCACACCCACAGTTGCAACCAAAGTATCTGTAAACTCTTAAAACCTTTAATACCTTTGGTTTACTTCCATGTAGACGAGACCATTGTACCAGTTGCACTGAGACATTTCAAACGATACCAAACTTGTATAGCATTCTTTGATGATTGTTCACATTAAACCATATAGATTTTGGGTGCATTTCAGGTCATCTCTGCATGTAGAGAGAAGAGATGAAGGATAAATGAAGGGAAATGTAGATTACGGCAATGCCGAGGTGTGATTGCGTCTCAGGTGGGGATGCTAATTTTGCAAGAGAGAGTTCAAATGTTAATTTCCTTTGTTGGTAGAGTAGCCCTTTCTTGGTCCAGGCACTCTGGCATCAGTCTTACATAAATACTGTTCGGTTTCTCGCACAAACTGATCGTTTCATGTCTTAGGACATCAATGTGTCGTCACGAGCCGCAGGGTTTAATTTGGATTTGTCTATGCAAGTTTTTTCAACTCTAATTGATAGAGTTCCTATTGACATGCATTATACGGCTGACAGATGGCAACGGTTGGAGCTAAAAAATCAATATTTGTGTTCTACTGAAGAAAAAAAGTCACCTACATCTTGGATGTGCTGCTGGTAAGCAGATAAAAAAATTCATTTTTGGGTGAACTATCCCTTTAAGTCCACAAGACAGTAGGGTGTCCTATTCGTCATTTAAGCTTAAAGAAGTGTGCTCGTGAGCACCCACTTTGCGGCTGCTATGTGCATTTCTGCTGAGCCCGCAAGACTGTTAGCTACACAGAGGACTTTACCCGGCAGTCAAAGCGACATTATGTTGTGAAAGTGCGGACTCAGAGGAAGTGAGGGTTTAGGGTGCCATTTGGGACAGGGCCAATGATGTCGTCATCTGACTGAGACACAGCAAGTAGCTAGTCAAGCAAACACGCTCTGTAGAGCAGTTTGTCCATTTAGGGCTACTGTAGAAACATGCCATTAGTGGTGTAGTCCTAATAAAAGAAGTGGTGAGCTATTACCAAAAACAGTATAAAATTCACTAGTAACATTTGTTTCATTAAAAACAAATAAATACAGTGCATTCTAAAATTGGTTGACATTTTCCAGATTATATTTTTTTTACTGCATTACAGTATGACTATTATTTAAACATGTTGCTTTGGAATTATATTCATTGTGAAAAGTGATACATCTGAAATTAATGTTCCATTTTATTCCAGTGGGTGGTAAAAAAAACTAATACATGGTGCGCATAAGTGGTACGCAGGTGCGCATAAGTGGTAAAAATAAACGACGCGCACCAGAAAACATCGAGGGAAGCGCTTTTGAGTACCAACATTTTTGAGGACCGGTTCACAGGGACACGTTTACTTACTGGAGTAGCATTTTTCTCCATCTCTGGTAAGATAGCAATCACGATAATAAGTGTGTTCTTTAGTTATTAGGTGTGCAACGGATCGCAGTTAATCCGTGATCCGGATAAAGTCCAACGGTTCGGCACGCATGTGATTCGCGGATTAACTGCTAAATTTAACCATCATAGAGTGAAAGTTTATCAGTTGGACATGTTTTGTCTCGCCAATTAACACATTGAAACGGTTTTAAAAGCGAAAGAAGAAGCGAATATCGGGACTCGCGAGCTGTTATGTGCGCACAGCCTCACCCAAAACGCGCGCACGCAGAGAGAGAGCGCGCGCGCTCGAACACCGAATTAATTCCTCTTTACTTGCACTTGAATTAAAATGATGTCAAAATACCTGTATTACACATGTACACTGTATACCTGTAGCCTATACAGTATTATTTCGATTATGTCATAAGTGAAAAAAAAGAGTTGAGAAAGAAACCGGATGTGTCTGTTATTCGGTCTGTGCTTTCCTTCTTAAAGTGACAGCTGCCTAATATTTTTGCTGTTGTCTGTGTCATTAATGTTTAGGGCTGCACAATTAATCAGACAATTAGAAAAATAACATTGAAATCGCGCTTGAACGATTTGGTTTAGTGTGATTATGAAATTGCAAAGGCTGCGATTAATTTTTTTTATGCGGGGCTTGTCAATGAATGGCTCCAAATGCTAATCCATCTGAAAGCACTGCAAGTTTGAGTTGCTCATAATGTGCATTTGAAAAAACAACATGTGTCAGACATCTTTGAAAATTCTGTCATTTATTACTCACCCTCATGTCGTTCCACACCCCTAAAACCTTTGTTTATCTTCGGAACACAAATTAAGATATTTTTGATTAAATTCGATGGCTCAGTGAGGCCTGCATCGCCAGCAATGGTACTTCCTCTCTCAAGATCCATAAAGGTACTAAAAACATATTTAAATCAGTTCATTTGAGTACATTTGTTCTACCTTAATATTATAAAGCGATAAGAATATTTTCTGTGCGCCAAAAAAACAAAATAATGACAAAATAATGACGATTTCAGAACACTGCTTCATGAAGCTTCGGCGCTTCACGAATCAAATCAGTGATTCGGGGCGCCAAAGTCACATGATTTCAGCAGTTTTTGTGGTTTGATACGCGATCCAAATCACTGATTCGACTCAAAAGATTCATAACACTCCGAAGCAGTCTTTTGAAATCGGCCATTTTTAATCAGCACACAGGTGAACGCAGAGTCAACACACAGACACAAACAAACCGTATTAGAAATACAGGATTGAATGTAATTGTTAAATATCCATTTAACAAGTGATATAATAATGTATCATCACTGCTTAGCTAAATGGAAAATTCAGCATTTAAAGCATGCCATAATGTAGTGCTGGGCGATATGGCCAAAAATTCATATCTCTGTATTTTTGGGCTGAATGGCGATGTATAATCTAAGTAATTTGTACATTTTTTTCTATTTGAATTTGAAAAAATGTTATTTCACATCCTGCCAATATTATCCTACAATGTAATAAATGTGATCGTGTAGTTTATATGCTATAGCTATTATGTGCAAAAGAGGGGTCAAATCACATGAGGCCTACATTCTAACATTGTAACATTACAATCTTAAAACAAAATAATGCTTTTAAAAGCAGAATTTAAATTCACTAAACAGGTTTGAAAAATGTATATTTTAGTCAGAATTATTGCGCTCCTATTCAGTTTAGCTCTGTCTGTTTGGCGCGCTTGCGCACGGCGGTGCTCGTTCACAGAAGTTTAGGCCCGTCCACACAAAATAGAAACATTTTCTTGACTTTCTAACATTTACAGATGGAGAATATGCCTCTGAAATATAAGTTATCCACTGAGGAATCGATTAAACTGATTTATGTTTAAAAGTTAATATAACATCTCCATGTGTGAGCAAAATAAATTTTGCAGCCTCTTAAAAATGATCATAGCCTACGTTTTGAGCCTTATTCTGTATCAAACAAATCAGGCACTTGGAGCTTCAAATTAGACTGTAATAATCCCTCTTCATATAACATTTTTGTTCTTAAAGGTGAACAACAAAAACAGATTCATAGAAATTCTTTGTGATTTACACAGATATACACATTCAGATAAGTTTTTTTCTTTCACTTTCATTTCACCGTGCAGTTGATGAACAAAAACAGGAAAAATTAATCCAGTCAGTTCCTTATTCGCCCACCTACTTATTTGTCTTCAGCAGGGTTTGGCCATGCTGTAGGCATCATCATCAGAAGAAGGTAGTGAGGTATTGAAGAGGAAGTGCAGCGCGATGGCCTCCACCGTCGCGGTTCTTGTGCTTCTGTCTGCGTGTTTATTCACGGTCACAGTCGGTAAGTTAGACGGCCTGTTACAAAAATCTAAAGAAACACTTTTAGACTTGTTTTTGGGTGGTTTACAGATGGCTGTCAAGTATAAAAATAAATAATTTACTCAGCACTTTTACTTAAAATGTACTTAAAATTTCTGATAGGCCTACTTTACAATATATCGGTTGTTTGTTTTTATAAAATGTGTGACATTTCCCCTCTTTCTTTAAGGTTTTGGTGATGACTGTAGAAGCTACATCACCAGCAGTAACGAGTACAAGCACTCGATTAGCTGCGGCAACAGTATTTGGCTCCAGCACTGCTGTGGGACCTGCGATCACAGATTCTGCTGCTCCAGTGAACGTTTGAAGTTATCCAATCATGATCAAAACATGTGCAATATGTAAGACATTTTAAGTAGTTTCTGTCCTAATACTTAAAACTCTAAAGTCCTTTTTACACAACTTCACGTCGTTCCACACTCACTATGTTTATCTCACGCCTGCTGAGCAAAAGGGGATAAATTTTGAAGTCTAATAAGTGTTTAAAAAGCAGGCTACATGATAAATCGGTGAACCATAAAATAGCGATTTCTTCTAGTATTAGTAAGTTAATGTTTTTTCATTTTAATCTAATTGTTGAGGTTAAACTCAACCCTGATAGCACACGTACATCTCGTAGACGTCTCTTTGATGTGCATGTTTACATCTGGAAGACAGATTTTTTTTAGAGTATTTGCTCATCTAAGTCTGTAGGATGTTTCCTGTCAGATGTCAAATAGACCTTTAGAAGATGTTTATGATTTAGAATCTTTGTAAAACTGACATCTTAAAGACGTCTATCAGATGTTTGTAAACAGCAAAAGCTTGCAGACGTACATGTGCTATCTGGGAAACCTGAAACCTTATTATCAAACTGACTTTTGTAATGTTTTTCTGTGTTACTTGAGGTTTTGTCTTCCCCTCTGCTGCTCCAAACATCGTTTCCTACACAGGTTGTGGTCGTTTTACTAAACTGCAGTTTTCAAAATGCATGCCCCAGATTGACGTTACTACACGTTACAACAGCCATGTACTGAGAGGTGGGCCAGTGCTTTGTTTGATATTTAAAGAACAAAGAATGAACAGTTCCATGTTTTTGGTTGTGAAAGCTGTAGCGTTCACATTTATCAAGAAAATTTATAGACATATGAGGCAAGAGAGAAGGAGCATGATGCAACATCAACTGTTTTTGTGGGAAAGGGTGGGACCAAAGAAAAACTTTTTATTATATAAACAAATGTTTTTAGGTTTTAAAGTCTGGTTCCACAGACAAAGCCTAGTCCCAGGCAAAACTGTATGTTTGAGCTGTCTAAACTGACATATCTTAAAATGTCAGTGCCATTGTTTTTTTTGTCAAGATGCACACCAGAATGTTTTTATAAGGCATGTTTATAAAAGCTATTTAAATATACTAATTTAACTAAGGCCTACTCCTGGCTTAATCTAAGCCCTGTCTGTGAAACCAGGCCGATATGTGTTAGAGGGTGAGTTTGCAACTAGGACCCTGGGTTTGTATCCCGGCTTGATATGGTGTGGTTAGTTGCATTGTGCTTGTATTAAGAAAAGTACAACGTGTTTTCATTATACAGAAGAGGGCAGCTTTTAAATTTTAACAGTAAATCCTTGTGTGTTCCACAAGATAAAAGTCATATGCATTTCAAGCAGCATCAGAGTGAATTGACAAATGCTTTTTATTTACTACCTATAATATGCAAGAAACTTAAATATTAATGCTACGAAAGTTTTATTTTGGAAGATACAATCAAAAACAGGGTACTCAAAATCTGCTCCACAATCTAGAGAATAACGTTCCTAATGAGGATTTTCTATGGAAGTAAAATAATGACAAATGTGTTTGAAACAAAAAGCTTGTTGAATTTCACTAATTGTAAAAAATATGCAGTGCAAATTTAACCTTGCTTGTATTTTAATGCATTCAAATTTGTAAAGTGAAATAAAAATGGACAGAAAATTGCCTATTGAATATTATAGGTTGTATTTTTAAACAGAATTATTATTTTGGAAGTGAAATCTGAAAGGTGAATATGGATTATTGACTTTTTAATAATGAAAATGTTTGGAATTGAAACATTCACAGCTTAAATATAAACTAAACTAAAATTTTAGCCCTTAAAAATGCAAACCCTAAAAATATTTTTTTTTTCTTAGTGTCAAGAATATTTTAATAATCTAAAGAACCATTTGTGTAAAGGTTCTTCATGAAACAGTAGATGCCAATAAAGAACCTTTATGTAGTGTCTAGAAGTGAATTTTAATGTCCAATCTCCAAACTAACTGCAGATACATGGGAAAATAAATAATAAATAAATAACATTTAAATAAATAAAACTAATTAATAAAATGATAATATATAAATAAGATTTTAACCCTTATGCGGTCTTCGGGGTTTGCTCAAATTAAAAAATTAAAAAAAATGTTTCACTTTGTCCAAATGGCATGAGACTTTGTATGGTGGTTAACACTTTTAAGATCTACAAATAAAAAAAAAAAATTTGGAATGATATCTTGTTTTTATGTTAGTGTAAAAAAAAAAAGTTACGCTCGTGGTCTTCGGGGTCTCTGGAGACCCCAGGCAACAAAATGTAATTTTGTAACAATAGAATATATTTTTTAAAAACCAATGTAATTTTACTCTGTTTATTAATGTTTTTACTCATCATTTGTGAAGTTTTTGGAGGATTCGTGATAGATTTTAAATTTACATAAATAAATTAAAAAATATTTTTAAAAATAGGTTTTTATGCATAAACAGCTTTTATGTAAAATTCACTTTATAAAAGGCCCAGATTTCTTTCATTCATGTGGATAACATGGATAATTTGACATGGTTTCATTTCTGTCTATGTGTGTTGTGCGTTGTTTCTGATTTTGAGGATGGATTTTGTCCAGTTTCTAAGCGGGGTCTCTGGAGATTACATTATCGATGATATAAATAGCACATAGCAAATAGTGGAGCTCTGCAGCCATCTACTGGTAAAAGTGATAGTTTTTTTACTTTTATAACTGCATTTTCCAAAAGATGGGCAAAAATCTTACACTAAACCATGTCAAATTATCCATGTTATCCACATGAATAGAAATCTGAGCCTTTTATAAAGTGAATTTTACATAAAAAGCTGCTTTTGCATAAAAACCCATTTAAAAAAATATAATATAATTTTAATTTATTTATATAAATGTAAAAGATATCACAAATCCTCCAAAAACTGTAGTAACATTACTACATGTAGTAAAAACATTAATAAACAGAGTAAAATTACATTGTTTTTTTAAAAATATATTATATTATTACAAAATTACATTTTGTTGCCTGGTGTCTCCAGAGACCCCGAAGACCACGAGTGTAGCCCCCAAACGAAGACCGCACAAGGGTTAAAGATGAAATGTACTAGAACATAATAAACAGTGTTTATAATGCTTGTTGCTTCATATTTTTATCATAATCTGTCCCACAGCAAAGGCGGTGCTCTTGCCCTCATTGTGTCAGTAGTAGTGGGGACTGTGGTCATCAGCACTGTGTTCATCATCTGCTGCTGCTGCCCCTGCTGCTGTATCTATAAAATGTGCAAAAAACCCACACGTAAGTGTTTTAGTGTCAACAGAACTTTACAATGTTACATTACTAAGGATGGTAGTGAAATGATAAAAAAAAAAAAAATCTTTTTTTTCCCACAGCTGTGGTAGGAACGCATGTAACGACAGTCATGAATACTCAATGCATTCAGCAGCCTGTCGTGCAGGGAGCTCAGTATCCAGCATACCAGCCTGTGCCGACTCAACCGGGCTACGGCGGTCAGCCTATGCAGACGGGACCATATCAGGGACAGCCATACGCACCAGGACCCCCACCCCCATATCACACAGTCGGTAAGAAGACTTTGTATTGGAGCAGGAGTGCAAAACTAATTTACTGTAGTTCCAGTTTAGTTCCAACCCTGCTTCAACACACACATACCTGTAGTTTTCAAATAAGCCTGAAGGACATCAGGTGCATTTAAGGTGCATTCAGGCTGTGGCCCTCCAGGAACTGAGTTTTGCACCCCGTACTAGAGATTGCATACACTAGTTTGGGTATATACATGTTGGGTATATATATATATATATATTTAATTTACTGTTCTTCAGTAATGTATGTTTGAATAAATCTGTCAAGTTTTTATGACAGACACCATTTAAATGTTTATATTTCAAAAAAACGAATTGGAGTAGAAACATAGTAATATGTATACAAATCAGTTTATATTAACCCTCTATATACTAATGTAATACCAGCTGACTCCCTGAATTGTTTACAGCATTAGTTCATAGTTTACAGAACATTTGCCATGTACTGAACCTATTAATCCAAATTAATTGATATCGAATCATATTGAATCAGAATCTAATTGATTTGCAAGCTTGTGAATTGAATCTGTCAGTTAATAAAGTTGACACTTTTTTTTGGTCTTTTTTTTAAAGGGTAACATAAAGCACGAATACTCAAGTAGCTATTGTTTTGACAAGTAACTGACAAGTTACCTAGTACTGGGCAGAGTGAGACCATGTACTGATATTTTACTGATATTTGTCTTTTCCCATTTCCAGCGAGCCCTGGATATCCCAGCAGTCAGGCTGCATATGCCGGAAGTCAGGCCATGAACCCCATGCAGCCGCCTGCGCAGCCCGGTACCGCTTATCTGCCCTCAGACGAATTCAGTCAGCCGGCCTATAACCCCGCCTACATGCAGCCACCGAAGACTGGTTACTAAACCACAAGTGTCTGTCACATCAGTCATTGTTGGATTGTGGAAGTTGACGCAGTTTCACACATTGTACAAGACTAGTGAATGTGTTTTTGTTTTGAGTTATTTCTGGTTTTTTCAGTTTAGTTTTGGCTCTGTGACACTTTAAAAGTAAAGTTGTAGATAAAACAAAGATTGGTGGAATAAGTTTTAAAAATTTCAGTCTATATAATTTTCAAAATTTCATGTTTATTTCAATGTTATTTGCCATTTCTTTGTGATTAATTGTGAAATTTTTACTAGCGTTTTTACGAGTGAACATTTTTTCGACAAATTTTTTTTAGTATATTCAGTGTTTTCTACTTTCAGTATTAATTTTTCTAGTATTAGTATAGTAATATTGAACTGTATAATATCTTTGATAGAATCTGATATACTAAAAAGACTAAAATCTACTTGGTAACACTTTACAATAAGCTTCATTAGTTATAACTATATGAACTCATAATGAACTGCACTTCTGCAGCATTTATTCATCTTTGTTAATGTTAATTTCAGCATTTACTAAGACATTATTAAAATCAACTACGAACAGCTGTATTTTTTATTAACTCACGTTAGCAAAGATGAACAAATACAGTAACTAATGTATTACTCATGGTTAGTTCATGTTAATACATTAATGTTTAACTACTGAACCTTATTGTAAAGTGTTAAAACTTTATAAAACTAAATAACTGAATAAAACTGAAAGTCTATAAGTCTATAAAGTCTCAAAAATCTATATGTATGGATATAACTTGTGGAGTACCACAGGGATCGGTCCTAGGTCCAAAACATTTCATAATGTATATTAATGATATTTGTAGAGTATCAAATATATTAAAATTTATTTTATTTGCTGATGATACAAATATTTTCTGTTCTGGGGACAATTTAAAGCAGATTTTGGAGGCGATAGCAAAAGAAATGATTAAATTAAAACGGTGGTTTGATGTAAATAAATTATCATTAAATATAGCTAAAACAAAGATCATGTTATTTGGAAAGTATACTCAACCTGAAGTAGAATTGAAAATTGATAATATCAGTATAGAAAGAGTCTATGAAAATAAATTTCTTGGTGTTATTTTAGACCACAAAATCAGCTGGAAACCACATATAAAACATATTGAAGCAAAACTGGTAAAGACTATAGCAATATTAAATAAAGCAAGATATATTCTGGATAATAGTTCATTGTATATTCTGTATAATACACTCATAGTGCCATATTTAAGTTATTGTGTGGAAATCTGGGGAAATACCCACAAAACCAACCTACAGTCGTTATGCACACTACAGAAGAGAGCAATCAGAATCATAAACAATGTAGGATATCTTGAACACACAAATTCACTGTTCTTGAAATCAGATACACTAAAGTTTATTGATTTGGTTAAATTTAAGACGGTACAAGTCATGTTTAAAGCAAGAAATAATTTACTTCCGGAAAATTTACAAAAAATGTTTATGGAGAGGCAGGGTGGATATAATTTGAGAGATGAATTAAACTTTAAAAAGCTTAAAATAAGAACAACTCTAAAAAGTATGTGCATCACTATATGTAGGGTGAGGTTGTGGAATAATTTGGAGCAGGTGTTAAAATATTGTACAAACTTTAAACAGTTTAAAAAGTTGTATAAAAACGAGTTACTAAAAGGATATGAGGATGAACAAGAGTGAATGTGAGGGTGGATTTAAAGATTGATTGTATTAAGATTTAAGGGTGATGGGTGGTTTGGAATAAAAGGTAAATTTTGGTTTGAGTTTAAAAAATAAGGTTTATTTGTTATTGTGTTATGAAGATATAATATATATAGAAAAATATTTGATATATAATGGAATTCGGAATGGTTGTATAAGGGGTGGGTAAATAATAAGCTTTTGCTTCATCCCGCTCCTTTTCAGACACATTTGTTGTATTTCATATTTTATTTTATTTGATTTTTATTGGCTGTTGTTTGAAATAAAATAAAGAAAGAAAGAAAGTTTCAATTTTGCTTTTGTATTAGTTTTCGTTTACAGCACAGCGCTCACAGAAACATAAATGTGATTCTGTTTAAAGAAAGTGTCAACAAGTTTTCCATTTTGAGTTCTTTCCTTTGAGGGTCTAAAGTCGCGTCTGAACAACAATGAGTGATGCAGTATTTCCATACTTCTGTCATGAGTCACACTGACTTTCTGTCCCGAGCAGTTTAAAAGTGGGCTTGTGCTGTCAGGGTAAGAAAAGGGTTACATTTCATTAAAGCAACCTTTGTTAAAGCATTAGCAAACCACATGTTTTTTGTACAGTCATTCACAGTTCCTTTTCTGATTATATTGTTACATTGCTTTTTGTTGTTGTTTTTTTTTTAAGATTTTGTAAATGTTTAACTGCTGTTTTATATTTAATGTCTATGTGTGCAAAATGTGAAAAGCTTGATGTAACAATATTTTTTAATGTCTCTTAAAAAAAGAGGGAAAAAAGGGAGGTTAAAGGAGGTCCTAGGACATCAAAAACTTCAAACTCAACAAAGTCGACAACTAACAGCAAACCTGCTGGAGAAAAATACACCTAAAGGTTTTAGACTGTTTTTAATGTAATGTTTGGTGAAGTTACAGCACTTGAATGTTTATGGGGCCCCCTACTGGTGAAATAAAAAAGAAATAAGAAAGAAATCTAGTGCTTGTATTATTTATAATTCATCTAATTGTAATAGAGTATTTTATGCATTTAACTACTTTTATGTATTTATTTTTAAATTGTATACATTTATTTATATTATGTATACATACATTATACATTTGAAAATGTATATGGTTTTTACCCTTTTTTTTTTTTTTTTACAGATGAGTAGAGAGAAACTGTTCTTAATGTTTTGAACATGATCTCAGAAATCATGTTTTAGTCTAATGCTATTTTGATAGCTTGGCACTACTGAATGACTACAATATTAATTTACCCTGGTATTGACATACTTCAGTGTAGTCCAAAACAACAGACACAAACATCACCTCCTTGCATCCACTAGATGTTACTGTGAGGAAAATGCTTTAGGTCTCCATAAACTTCTCCACAACCTGACTATTTTTTTCCCTACTTAAAGGGTTAGTTCACCCAAAAATGAAAATTCTGTCATTTATTACTCACCCTCATGTCGTTCCACACCCGTAAGACCTTCATTCATCTTCGGAACACTAATTAAGATATTTTTGATGACATCCAATGGCTCAGTGAGGCCTCCATAGACAGCGATGCTATTCAAACTCTCAAGGTCCATAAAGGTACTAAAACACATTTTAAACAGTTCACGTGAATGACCTTCAACTGTTTGGGCTCCATTGAAGTCCACTATATGGAGAAAAATCCTGGAATGTTTTCATCAAAAACCTTAATTTCTTTTCGACTGAAGAAAGAAAGACATAAACATCTTGGATGACATGGGGGTGAGTCAATTATCAGGAAATTTTAATTTGAAAGTGAACTAATCCTTTAATGGACCTTGAGAGTTTGATTGGCATTGCTGTCTCAAAGGAGGATTGTGTGAATTTTAGCGGCATCAAGTGGTGAAGTTGCGAATTGCAATATATAAATAATGTACACATTGCACCTTTAACTGTAAGGTTAACCTCCTTTTTTTTTTTTAATTTTATGTTAATTTGATAACTTTTAAAAAGTCATCCATGTATTAATGTACTGTAAAATAAAGGACGCCTCTCCTGTCAGACGCACACATGCAAACATATCTGGGCCTTACAGTCTATGGTCTGGGCTCTGCAGAACGGGGCGGGGCTACACAACCCATTGGCTCTGTCATCTCTCATCATAGCCATACTGTGTCCGGTCTGGGCAGGTACATCTTTGAATAAATACTGCTAAAAAGAATTTTCTATATAGTATAAATCTGTGTAGTATTGTCATGTGACCTACCACTAGGTGTGTTCGACTGTGCAGACTGATCAGTGTATGACATCAAAGCAACACGAGAGCGATTAGAGAGCTGCTTTCGAATTGGTCTCATGGTGCTTTGATGTCATACACCAATTGGTCAGTGCAGTCGAACTGAGTTCGAAATCACCCCGTATACCCTCATTCACTCTTCTCTACATTACTCCACTAATATAGTCCACTTGAAGAAATGAATGAAAACAAGTGAGTGAATTATCACTTCACTGCCATCAAAGGGTCCAACAACGGCCCTGTCCCAAATGGCACACTTCATATGCACTTACGGTAGTGTAGTGTGTACACAAGACAATAGTGTGTCCCATTTGTCATTTTAGGTTTCAGAAGGGAGCTCGTGAGTGCCCCCTTGTGGCCGATATGCACCCTTGAAGCACACTTTTGCCAAGCCAGCACTGAAGCGAGCTCCGCAGCAGACTTCCATCCAACAGTCAAAGCGCTATTATACGGCATTAAAAAAGTGCACATGCATATTGGCTCATGAGCACCCTTCTGAAACCTAAAATTACAAATGGGACATCCTACTGCAGAGGTGTCCAATCCTGCTCCTGGAGATCTGGTTGAGATCCACCCATGATTAAACACAATGAACCAGATAATTGAGATCTTTAGGAGCACTTGATGATTGTGGCACGTGGCAGCCATTGTAAGTCCACAAGACTGTTAAGTGCATGAAGTGTGCCATTTGGGACAGGGCCAACCAAACTCGCAGTGTTTGCTTTTAGCCACTTGCCTTCTCCCATTAAGTACTTCCTATGTTTGTCCCAAGTGTTCAATCAAGTGGCATGAAGTCAAAGTTTTGATTATCTGATGGGACACACTTCCTAAATATACAAGTAAAGAGCTTTATTTACACCTTTTGATTTATAATACTTTGCACTTTCAAATAAACTTTTATATGTGTGTTCAGTAGTCCCAATTTGTAACAGAACACAATTTAAATGCTGTGCTTCTAATTAAGTGATTAAAAGCAGTTGCAAACATTTTACAAATTTCGAAACACTTATGACGTAACAAAGCCTTGTTTACTGAAATCACATGACTTTGGCAGTCTTTGGTAAATTACTCTAAGGACGTCAGAGTAATGAATAAAATGACACACAAAGGTTTATTTTAACTTGCACTGGAAAGTTTTCCTCGAACTCTCACAGCTTTGATCACGAGTTCCTGAACATGATGAATGATACGCTTGACCTCGAACTGATTTAGAAATGTTGTTTCAAAAGAGCATTAGTCAGCATGAAATGAAAATTCATGAAAATTCACCCAGTCTGTTTTCTAAATGCATGTCATAGATCTTACTGTTGATCTTGAACAATTTGTCCGTGCATATATTTCACTTTTTAAAAATGTTTGTCATATTTTAATATAAAAGCAACAGAATTCAAATTACATCTAATTTATTTGCCAGCGTCAATCATGTGCTATCTGCTGTCTGGTCTCGTAGGTGGCTGATTCACTATGAGAAGTGAAAATGTCTGTCTTGACCGAACCTTTGCTCCCCCCCCTCTGACTGCAGTCGCCTACTCTCCTCTACTTTCAATGCAAGGTGTTTGCCATTTCAGACGAGCCTATTCAATACTATTTGTGGATAGGTTCATTAAAAAGATTTAGGTCGAAAGAATGATTCGCTCATGAACCTTTCCCTTTGCATGCCTTTGCCAACTGTGACTGATCAATCAAAAACTGTGGCTGTGGTCAGATTAACACAAACTTATACTCTTAGTGTATTCTGACTTATAGCTTGATGCAGTGAGATCCAGATAGATGAAGAACTGATGTTTTTATTTTCTTAATGAAGAGTAAATGAATAACAAATGAAGAAGAACTGAGTAAGTAAATAATAATCAAACATTAATAGTTAAGTACAATGTTGAAATTAAACAAATGAAAGAAACTTTCAGTCTAAAATTCGGTCTAAGTCTGAAATGTATAATCTGGGATCTGAGTATAATAATGTTTGTGAAGAGAACAAAAGGGCCTTTGTATCGGAGCGCAAGAAGACAGAGTAAGTGAATAACAGAACAAGAGCAAGAAATATATACACAGGTGTAACAGCTAGGTCAGTGTGACGGGTCAAATGAAAAGAGACAACAATAGATAGACGAGGTGTGGTTTCTGGAAAAGTACAATTATGCCAGTCATTCAATAGTACCAATTCTAAGAGACATCAACCATTGAAATGTGTCCAAAAACATAAATAACTAAGATATATAATGCTAAAATATGTGAACATGTAAGTACATAGTGAAAAATAACAACATTGGCCTATATACATGTGGATACAAGTGGATATAACTCAAACTGAATAAATGATCCTATATGAAATATTAATATATGATTACGTGATTTAAAAGATAGGAAAAATCCTAAATGAATAACATGTATAAGAAAATATGAATTAAAATCATTATAAACATTTTGAGAACATTTGTTAAAATGTATATTCTGTACAGTGAGTGCACAATTGTTATAGTTCATGCTCTGATGATATATTTGTTTTTCCAAGATTGCATTTTTTTGATGAGGAGAAAAACGCATTATATTCAGATTATTGAGTTTATTCGACATGTAAAATGGGCCAAAAAAGAGATTTAACTGACCCTAAAAAGTCCAAAATTATGAAATGCCCATGATGCAACACTATGGAAATTTTGAAATTAATGCATGATCATCAGACAATGAAATGCTCATTGGGTCAGCAGGGTTGAGAAGAAAAGATGCATATAAACAGCAAAAGGCTTAAAGAATTAAAGCCAAGCTGCAAATGAAATAGTGACATCTTTTCTACTGTATCTTTTAAAGTTTAAATTTTGGCATGAGTGTCAGTATAGAACATAAACATAAACGTAAACATAAACATATGAACGTAAAATAAAATAAATAAAAAAATCAAGAGATTGAGACGACTCTAACTAGCTTTGAAAATAGCTGGATTCCAGTTGACCAGCATCCTTACACCAGTGGACTTCCTTTCGTTTTCGTTTCACATAAAAAGGTTCCCACATGAGGGAGGGGCATTTAAATTATAGATGAGATATTGTGACACAATTCCGGTCCATTATTCAGCCAGAGATTCCCATTGTTGTTGGTCCAACATCGTCTATGAGTGTTGTTTATGCTTTTACACATGAAAACGCTCATCTTTTGTCCTGTGTTTATGGTCTAGACGTCACAGGCCTAGCAGTCTCGTGGTTTAGAGTTAAACCATAAAGTTAAACCGGACTGGGCTTTTTTGCTTCCTTCACCCGAGGCAAGATTTTTTTCCACGGCTTGTAGGCGTCTTCTCAAATTACAACATCCGCATTTAACGCTCTCTTCAAGGGGAATGGCGTCCACCGTCCCGGTTCTTCTGGTCCTGTTTGCGGGAATATTCTCGGCGACAGTCGGTGAGTGTATAAAACACCTAACGTTAACGAAAATACCCAGCGTTTAAACGGGTTCTTATCGACGGTTTGTACGGGTAAACCGATGTCTGTCAAGCTGGGTCTGTCCTGACAGACAAACAAACACACTACATGGTATGCGTTTGCATGTCGTGAACATTCGTGATTATAGAAGTTAAATTTTATGAATTATCGCGATGTATCTGTCAACTGAATCATGTATAATTTTTATTTGTCACGCGTGACTTTCCCCGTCATTTTTTATGGTTTCAAGTGTAGTTTAGTGGTAGTTGTTTTCTTTCCCTGCTGAAAAAAACAATAGAAACCATTACAGAAATCCTAAAGGTTTCCACTACAAAATCATTACAAACCATCAGCCATTAAAACCGTTACAAATTCTGTGATAGTTTTTTTTTCAGCAGGGTTTGTTGTCTTCGCAACCATTGTCTAGTAAATAAAGATGTTATTTGTAATCTTTTAAATTATCGAATGCAGATTCTGTTTAAGTTTTGTGTTTGTTGAATGTTTTATCATTATTAAACTAAACATGTTTCCAGATATTTGAAAACATGTATTTTTTCCCTGTACTTTGGGTCTAAAATCTGCTCACAACAAGTGATGCAACACCGCTTACAGGTATATTAGTTACTAAAAAAAAGTAATAATTTACTGCCTCTCATGTTGTTCCAATGCATGTTATTTTCTTCCATGAAACACTAAAGGAGAGGTTAGGCAGAAAGTTTATGTTGCTCTTTAACATACAGGAGGAAAAACTTGGGTAAAATTGGTTTTATATTAGCACATTCGTATTTCTGATAAATTCAGACTTTCCAATAAATGTGCAATAAATTAATGTCTGCGAATTTTAAGCAGCGACATGATATTGACAACCAACGATTGTCAACTTACAACATTTTTCACAGTCGATCAAAATAGGCAAGTATTGTTTTAATGGCATATTTACTTGTGAATGTCCACTGAATGTCCAATGTAGTGTGATTAACAAGGCTATTGAATACGGATGTCCGAATGTGCGAATATAAAACCAACTTTACCCAAGTGGAGGAAAAGCATGGATATTTAGGGATGTCCAGAACAAGTTTGTTGTGCCCCTGAGTCAGTGAATATCGAGTATCTGCTAATACCAAGTCCCGAACAGATACTTGTTTTCCTAGTCCTTGTTGCAAACTTCAAGTACATTAAAGTCAATCTAATGTAGCCTATATATACAGGCAGGTACGGAGAGTTTTTCAGGGGCAGGGGTACAACATCACTGCCTGACCTCACAAATGCGCTTCTAGAAGAATGGTCAAAAATTCCCATAAACGCACTCCTAAACCTTGTGGAAAGCCGTCCCAGAAGAGTTGAAGCTGTAATCGCTGCTATGGCTGAGCCAACTCCATATTAAACCCTACGGATTAAGAATGGGATGTGCATGTTAAGGCAGACGTCCCAAAATGTTGGTCAAAAACGTACATTTAGACACAAACTGATCAGAAACCGCAACTTTCACAGAATGGAAAGCACAGGATTGTGGGATATCAAAGGCAGCAAAGGATACATCTATGCTGCCTTAAGAAATCGATCAGATGAAGGTATCTCAGGAGACAGGAAGTGACGCTAACTTTGGATTCAGATGTGGCTTGATGCCTTCCTACCATGGAATGCAGCCTCCGAAGGCAGCATTTTAAATTTTTCGGATGCAGTCAATGACTTTTGAGTGATTCGTTACAAAAGCGAATAGACCTCTTTGGTTCTCACGTGCGCATTTGAGCTTCTTCTTTTCCTTTTAGTGATGGTTGGCAAACCCACTTGAAGGCGCCTACTGCCGACATAAATTAAAGGATCAGGCTTAGGATAGCCGTTACCGTTCAGTTAAAATAAATGCTTAATCGGCCCCCGATACCGACCTTGAGATCGGCTCAGGACATCCCTATTATTTACACTGTCAAACTCAAAAAAGTCTTCTGAAGGCATACAATAGCTTCAGTTGCCTCTGCCATAGCTACTTGGGTTTGAGCGACCTGAGGTGGAGTAAAAGATAGATAGCAAGGTTTTCATTTGTGGGTGGTTTTCAACTATTTATTATAAAGTTGCTTTTGGTCAATGTGTCTAATTTATCTCATCTTTTTTGCTTTGTTTAGCTGATGATGACTGCAAAGGCTACTTCACCAGCAGTGGTATTTTTAAGCCGTCCATTGATTGTGGGATTTTGCAGTTCTGCTGTGGGACGTGTGATAGCAGATACTGCTGCTCCGATCTACGGAAGAAGTTATCCGAGGATGATCAAGATGACTGTTTTTTGTGAGCAGTTTTATTTGTCTCATGAAAAATAATGGCTTTCGTAGTTTTGTACTTACATCTCCAGCTTTCTGTGCTGCTAGCTTCACCAAACAAGGTTTAGAAAATAATGACTTCTCAAACACAATCCCCAGTTTTGTTTGGTCAGATAAACAGTCTATATTGTTGCCACAGATTTGTAGTATTTACATATTTGAGTGCGTTTCTAATGTGATTATTTTTTCATAATCTGTCCAAAAGCAACGATAATAAGTATGTCGCTATTGGCGTGACAATATCGGGGTTTGTGGTCCTCATCATTATGTTCATCATCTGCTGCGTCTGCCCCTGCTGCTGCCTCTACAAAATGTGCAGAAAACCCAGACGTAAGTGTCTACACTTGCATATATATTTTTTAATTGTATCTATTCTTGTTTGTTTTCAGGATGTCATATTCCACATTCAAATGTGAAGCCTATAAAATACATTTGGCAATTTCTCAAACTAAATCTTGTAAAACTCATCACAGACATATTCATTGTGACATTATTTCCATGAAAGTTTATACATCATGGCAGTTGATGCCAATTTAAATAAAGAAATGTAAATAATATAAATCATAATGTAGCATGTTGTACTATTTTTAGTGTAGTATGCTATACTAGTTAGACTATAATAATATAGTCTGTTATAAAAAAAAATCAGTACATAATCTGTTATAATATATAAATATAATAATATAGAAAAAATGAATATAATAGAGAATAGTGGGAATTACAAAACAAATGTCAAAGTCTGGACATATTATAAAAATGAGAATGTTTGGTTTTATACAAAGTATATTAATTTCTCAAAGTTTTTCATTTAATTTTGGGCCAGAATATGCTCTGGATATGTTTTCATCTGACTGACCTGTGTGTGTAAAACAAGGCAGAAATGTTTTAAAACTTTTTCCACAAGTTTAGACTTTCTCTGACCTTGTAGCCTACGATACAAATGCTGGAATGTGACTTTTGCAAGTGGAAAAACTGAATAATGGAGCATTCTGGGATTCCCCACCCAGTCTGACTCACTGTGTCCACAGCAACCACAAACAGGAAGAGTGAGTGCCCATGTGCTACAGAAAGAGGTTAATGATAGTCACAAGACAGCTGGTGTCTCAACTTCATAACATTCTTTCCTGACAGAGTTTTCATGTTTGAGTGCACCACTATCCCTTTAAGAATAACTTAAAAGTGTGTTCATCAAATTCACTGACCTACTGAAATTGTCAACCTGTTTATTCATTTTCTGCTGGACGCAGTGTTTTTTTAGTATCGCTGACATACTGTCAGGGAGTGGTTGTAATGATCGCACAAAGGTGAGGAATAACAAACAGTCTTTAATATAACACAACCACATAAACTACAGATGACACCGAACAAAGAACTGAGGATACTAAGGGTACATTTAAGTACAATGATGTACTTAAATCAAACAATTGTCCTTTGCGTTTTTCACTTGCAGACGACAATGTTGACAAAACAATCCCGCTCTCACGGATCCTCGTAAACAAGTAAAAACACTGTATTATTCATGCCAGGCCAGTAGATGGCGATGTCTCTTTGTAAAGAAACACTACGCGCCTATAGACTGAACATGTGATACACATGATGCGCATGACATCATCGTTTCACAAATTCGTGTTTTTGTAGTCTGCTACAAATAATGATGCTATTTTCAAAAACGTGCATTTTGAACGCATAAAAAGTTTTACGTTTTTAGTTGAAAATGGTGTCGTGTAAACGGCCCCTAAGGGCTTAAATACAGAGAGTAATCAACAGAACTAAGAACAGGTGTTTAACTCATGAGTAACTATGGAAACAAACTAGCAAACAGAACTTGGGGGCCGTTTACACGACACCGTTTTCAACTAAAAATTGAAAACTTTTTATGGGTTTTGGCCGTTCATTTACACGGCAACAGCGTTTTGGTGGCCTAAAAATGCAAACTTTTGAAAACAGGTTTCAAAGTTCAAGTTTTTGAAAAGGGTCTCCATGTAAACAACAAAAACACGAATCTGTGAAAACGATGCTGTCATGCACATGTGTCTATAATGTTTCATCGCCATCTAATGGCTTGCCAGCACAATACAGCGTTTTTAGTCATTTTCACGGATTTGTATAAATGGGGATCTTTTTGACAATGGTGTCGGTACGCAGAACACTCAAAGGAAAACTTTTCCATTTTAACCATATCGTTATGTAAACGTACCCTTAGGCAAACCGAAATGTGGCATTGAATGAAATTCTTTTATTTTCTGTTTTCATTTTAAAGTTTTATTAATTTTGTTTTTGTTATTATTAGTTTATTATGTCTTTTATTTTAGTACATCAAGCTGAAGTAAATAAACGTGTTGCCCTGGCAACTAGCTGAAAATAAAAAGTTGTATAAATGTTATTTTATTTCAGTTAAAGTTGATTTTATGGTTTTAGTTAGCTATAATATCCCTGGCTGGAAGTACGTTGTTGGGTGTATGTGAGGTTGCGGAACAGCATTTCTTAATGGGGTGGATCGTTTTATTTTCTGTAACCATATTATTCAGGGTTGTTGTTAAGTTTTGTTTATAATTGAGATATAATTTACCATTTTTAACAATGTTAGCCAATATGGTCGATGTTGATATCAGTAGAGCAGTATTGCCAATATAATATTGATATTTACGAAACATAATTAAATTATTTGCATGTCAAATTGAAGAAATTGAAATATGTATTTTACATATGTATTTAAAATTAAAACAAATATCTGATTAATCATCTTCGTTAATATATATGTACTGCTAGTTTTAAACAGCCTTTTAATGATTAAGACACAACAGGAAGTTACTATCTAGTCCATCAAGTGGGTTAAATTTAGCCACTTAATCGTGCCAGAAAGAAATTGCAGCATGTGATTGCGGTTGCAGACATTATCAGGCTGCCCTTATTCATTCAGTTTAAAAACAAAATAGTGTTTCAGAGTTGGCAAGATAAGTTGACTGACCTATATATCAGCCAGGATGACTAAAAAAAAAAAAAAAAAAAGAGATTTTACTTGCAGCAATGTATGTACATCTTTTATGGCGAGTCCTCCATCAACTCATCCATTATCCATTATCTTTTTCCTCTGATTTGTTCATCAGCTGTTATGGGAGCAACAACTACAACTACAGTCGTATCCACTCAATACCCTCAGCAGCCCGTTGTCCACGGAAGTCAGTACCCTCCTTACCAGCCCATAATACCACCCCAGTCTGGGTTCGGCGGGGCACCAGGATATGGAGGGAAACCCATGCCGACTGCACCATATCAGGGACAGCCATACGTAGCAGGACCCCCACCTCCATATCAGGAAGCTGGTAAGATAATGATCTTGCACAGCAAAAAGTCCAGTCAGCCTAAGTTGTAGGGCTGGGCGATAAGTACGAACATTCGTACCCCTGGTTTCACAGACAAGGCTTAAGCTAGTCCCAGACTAAAATGCATGTTTCACTCAATGTCATTAAAATTGTTTTAGGAAAAATATATTGGTAATTACTGCTGTTAAAACAGATTAGTTTTAGATTCATAACTTTAACAAACTGTTAAAAAGATTTTTTTAATCTATTTGTGTACAATGGCTGGTTGAAATGAAGAAAACATATTTTTAAACAATTTCAGAGCACATTTGAGATTTCTCATATCGCCAAAAGGAAGAAAAATGTTGAGAGTTTTTAGCTACACTACCGTTTATAAGTTTGTTGTCTGTAAGATTTTTTGATGTTTTTAAAAGGAGTCTCTTTTGCTCACAAAGGTTTCATTTATTTGATCAATAATACAGTAAAAACAGTAATATTTTTTTAAAATTTTAACGAACTATTTTCAATTTTAATATATTTTAAAATGTAATTTATTTGTGTTATACAAAGCTGAATTTTCAGCATCAGTCTTAAATGTCACGATCCTTAAGAAATCATTCTAATATGATGATTTGATGCTGTTTTACTGACTCCAAACTTTTGAACGTTATGCATTTACTCAGCCCAGTTAGGGTTAAATTTGCTTGTTAGAATTTGCATTTTAGTTTTAGTTAGTTTCACTCTACATTGAAATCGAAAAAAGGGTAAACAACGTGTTGGATAGGTTTCATTGACTCAAAGTGGAGCTGTAACTGTGTGTGTTTGCAGGAGGACCAGGATATCCTGTTCCCTACAGCCAGGCTGCGTATGACGGTGGGCAGGCCGCGTACCCCATACAACCACCGGCTCAGCCTGGTTTCGCTCACCCTCCCCCACCAACAAACTACAGCTCGACTCAACCAGCATACAACCCCGCCTACGTGGAGCCACCAAAGACCGGTTACTAAACCACAAGCTGAATTGTTGATGGTTATGCAGTTCTCCATGATCAGATCTCTTACAATTGTGCATTGTATAGCTACTGAGGACAGCATATTCTAATTGGGTCTGGAATAAAATGATCGATGTTTGTCATGATCGCTTTAAAGTCTTTTTGCGTGCCAGCATCGTTTTCCTTACACTTGCCTTTTACACTTCATTTTATATAAATATATATTTTATCTTCTGTGACTCTAAGCCATATTAGTTTTTCGTTTTGTTTTTGTGCGCAAAAGGGAATATCTTTGTTTTTCATCTTGAAATGCCGTCAAGACTCCTTAAAGATCATCAGCTTCATTTTCTCATGGGAATTTGCACAAAATACTGACACTTTATCAGTTGGTGAACATGAACGGCAGCATGTTGTTTAGATGTTTTCACAATTTACATACCATTCAGGTTTATGCATCTGTGAATGTTTGTAACATTGTTCTCATGCACAGAGATCCAGAATATGCCTTATTTATGCAGCAGATTACACATGGACACTTTAACTACAACATTATCACCGTGTGTTTGGAAAATTATATGGAATTTGGGATCTGTTTGTTGCAGAAATTCTGCGTTTGTGAAGGAGGCGTCCACACATTTTATGAATTTCCCTTTCGCTTTCCTTGAGTTTTTGGAAAAGCATTTGAATATCACTGTGAGGAAGAATGTCCATAAATCTGTCCTGACTGGAAGCCAAATGACTTCATCAATTTAAACAATAAAATCACTCGAGGTCAGAAAGAGGGTGAAATTCTAAGATGTTGTTTGACTGCTTTGTTTAGTTCTCTGGAAAGTCGACGCTCTTCCGAGTTATGAAGTTATCGTCCCTATCTACAGTCTTCCACAGATTCCTGTTGGGTGTGTCGGGTCATATTTTTGGGATGTGTTTGTTGTGTTTGGGATTTCGTTTGTGGCTGTATTAAATGTTCAACTAATCAGTGTTCTATGTTTACTTGAGCATCTCCATGTTTGCAACTGCAAATAAAAAGAAATTGTGCTGGAATCACTTTGTTAAAGTCAAATTCTCTGCCTACAAACATTATTTCTCTCATTTTTGTCAGATTTTCCATTTTTGGAAAAACAATTGACCTACACAGGGGAAGTTAAATGGTCTACAGGAAGCGGAGCTGGGTAGTAATCTTGATTACCTAATCAGATTCCAAAAATCAAGTACTTGTAATTAGAGTAAACTACTTTAAAATACTCGTAATCAGACTACAGTTACTTTTTTATGGATTACATGATTACGTATTACTTACACAATGGCAGTTAGTTGTTTACAATTCATCGATTCTCCTCATTTTTTTTTTAATGTTTATAGTTTTTTCCTAATAAACCTGCTGCTTAAATACGTTAGTGATTCTTAGACTTTTTCCGGCAGTGAGGGGGAAATATATATGAAATATATATATGAAATAATAATAGTATATGAAATATTTGGTGTAGCAGTGATATTGCTGTGAATTTCATGTTTTTCAATATTTTTGTGATGTTGCCGTTTTCTAAATTTACTTAAAACATACTTAAAATTAAAATCAATAGATGTGATTTTGTTTTATTCAGTGTTACTATCAGCAAACACTAACAGGTACATTAGTGGTAGTATTTTGAAGAATTAACTGTCCAAACATTGCACTTTAAAAAGAATCTGTTGATGCTCTTGTTGGTGAATAGAATATACTTTTTGGAATATATTTTTTCTTTGTATCTGTCAAAATAGTACAAGTTTATCCTACAATATACAGTTGCAAGAAAAAGTATGTGAACCACTTTCAGAATCTGAAAACGTGAATAATTTTAACAAAATAAAGGAGATAATACAAAATGCATGTTATTTTTTATTTAGTACTCTCCTGAGTAAGATATTTTACATAAAAGATGTTTACATATAATCCACAAGACAAAAAAAAATAGCTGAATTTATTAAAATAACCCCATTCATAAGTATTCTTAACACTGTATGTGGTTACCTGGATGATCTACAGCTGTTTTTTTTGTTTTGTGATGGTTGTTCATGAGTCCCTTGTTTGTTCTGAGCAGTTAAACTGATCTCCGTTCTTCAGAAAAAATCTCCAGGTCCTGCAGATTCTTCAGTTTTCCACTATTTTTTGCATATTTGAACCCTTTACAGCAGTGACTGTATGATTTTGAGATCCATCTTTTCACTTTGGACAATTGAGGCACTCAAATTCAACTATTAAAAAGGTTCAAACACTCATTGCATTGAGAGCCGGGGGTGAAAACATTTGAAATTTGAAGATCAAGGTACATTGCATTTAATTTGTCTTCCGGGAAACATGAAAGTATCTTCTGTTGCTTCCGAAGGGCAGTACTAAATTAAAAAAAAAAAAAGTATTTTTAAACAAAAGGAAAATTTCACCCCCCGACTCTCAATGCATCGTGTTTCCTTCTGGAGCATCAGTGAATGTTTGAACCTTTTTTAATAGTTGAGTTTGAGTCCCTCAATTGTCCTCAGCGTGAAAAGACGGATCTCAAAATCATACAGTTACTGCTGTAAAGGGTTCAAATATGCAAAAGATGCTGGAAAATCAAAGAATCTAAAGGACTTGGAGATTTTTTTCTGAAGAACAGAGCTCGGTTTAACCCTTCAGAACAAACAAGAGACTCATGAAGAACCATCACAAAACAAACAAACAGTCGTAGATCATCCAGGTAACCACGCACATTAAGAATCAGTGGTTCACATATTTATGAATGGGGTTATTTTAATAAATTCAGCTATTTTTTTGTCTTGTGGATTATATGTAAACATATTTTATGTAAAATATCAGGAGAGTACTAAATAAAAAAAATAACATGCATTTTGAATTATGGCCTTTATTTTGTTAAAATTATTCACATTTTCAGATTCTGCAAGTGGTTCACATACTTTTTCTTGTAACTGTATGTGACATCAAATAAGGGTTAGCACAAAAGTAATCAAAGTAATCCAAAAGTAGTCAGATTACGTTACCAAAAATGTGTAATCTGAGATTATATTACTGATTACAGATTTTGTCATGTAATGTGTAATCAGTAACTGATTACAATTCATAAGTGATCTACCCAGCTCTGACAGGAAGTGAGTTCACTCATGTGTTGTTGACTAATGACAATTAAAAATTGCATACTTAAGCTACACGCCAAAAATACCATTGGGACATGATGGAAAAGTACATACCATGTGGTATAGCATCTGGAAATCACAGATTCTTCGTCGTCACATGCTGTTAGCGTACGTTTATTACTTTATTTTATAACTCAGCTCTTAGATTCAGCTGTGAGATATTAGGTACTTTGATATCATACATCGATCGGTCTGTGCAGCTCCGCTTCAAGTTGAATTTACTAATATTCGCCGTTGTCAATAGCAACGCTAAAACAGCGGCAACTTTCGACGTCTTTCCGCGCCAGTTCTACAAACGGGCGCCATTTTGTGTATTAGTTATATCGACTGTAACTTACCTCAGAGGACTTTACAGTAATGTTGTTGTGTTCGTGTTGTTGCTAGCACAATTGTTTTGTGATGTGTAATGCTGATTTGAGTTAAATAATCTCGTCAGTGTATAATCCACAAAAGTAGGCCTATGCCGGGGAAAAAGTAGTATTGGATTATACACTGACGAGATTATTTAACTCAAATCAGCATTACATATCAGTGAAACTATTTTTAAGTTAGTAAGTTAAGTAAGTAGCCCTGTAATAAGCAAGATAATGTTAGGTGGTCATTAAACTTCTGTATTCTGGTTGCATTGCTTCCGGTTCGCCTTTGTGAACTATCCACCTTATTTTTCTATGCGGAAGTAAGGTGTTTTATGTGAATGTACAAAACTTCCCCTTTATTAGCAGCTATAGGGAAATAACGAGAAGAATATCAAAGTGCGGTCAACTGTAAAACTGTAAAACCGGCGTGTTTATATTTAAGAAGACAATACATTCAAATATTATGGTTAGAAACACTAGTTTGCAATATCAAGCAGCATAACGAGCGGTTTTGTACAGCTAAAAATAACTGAAAACGAGTGACACCGGAAGCCAGACACATTAAATTTACAAACGGCCGCATCCGCTCTTACCTGAAAAATAAGGTGGATCTGTTTTACTAAATATGCCTTCAAAGGAGCTACCAAAGATGAGGATAACAGGTGTCTATCGTATATGCAGATAGATATCAATGGTGTTGTTTTTTTTTTTTGCTTTTCTTCTAACATTCAGATATTAAAATTGAATAAAACGCCAACAATAAAAAGAAGTAGATAAGTTAGCTTGTTACTTAAAAAAAAAAAGTCCATATATCACTATCAGTTCACACTGCTGTTAACAACGAGACCCGTTGTCCTGTTTGTTCATGTAATGGTCTCCACAGCTGAACCCCAATATATTACTCTATAGTATTTGTCGCTTGTTGTTAATTATCACAAAAAATTATTTTGACTCATCCCTCGGTTTATAAAAACTGTAATACATAAAGAATTAAAATACCTCAGTTGATCTAGAATTAATTCTTTAATTCAGGTCATTAGTGCTCAGTCTTAAAAATAATGACAAAATCTGGGGACACGAGACAAACACAGAATGTTTCTGAGGGGACAACTGTGAGATACACACTAAACATTTTTCATTACAAAACTTGACTTTGCATTTGATCATTAAGACCCCGTTTCCATATCCATGTCTTCAACGTACTCCGTTTCAGATCTGCAGATCTCCTCCAGAGCCAGTTCTGCAGTGAAACAACAATATAATACCATTTAACACATCACAATGAACTTTAAGGATGGTAAATGTTCTACATCAGATGTTACTCAGAAGTCAGTTAGCCAATCAAAATGACATCGGCATCAATTATTCTAACTGAACGTAGAGATGCGAACCCACCTTCGCTCTCGGACAGATCTGGGACCAGACGGAACGTGTCTCTGATTGCGGGAATGACCTGATCGTACATGTGCAGGACGTCCAGACAGTGTTCGGAAAAGGACGAGTCCTTCAACAGCAGCCAGTGCAGTAACATCAGAGCTTCTCGCAGTACCTGTAATCCAGGACTCGCCCAGGTCCGATTCGCCAGCGTTTGACTTCCTCTGCCTTTTGTTTTCAGCCACTGCCTGTGTAAAACCACAACGACTGTCCGCACCACCTGAAGATGGAAAATGTAGTATGGTCAGTACCAGACATTTTTTAGTTTTGCTTCCAAACTAACAGGTATGGATGGTGAAAATTTTTAGTATTTATGTCTGAATCAAACCTCATTAATACACTGGCAGGATGATTCACAAAAAGCTGTCCATGTTTCGGCCTTCTGTGTGAACAGTTTGGTTAGTAACCGGATGACCTGTTGACAGGAACCAGATTCTTTAACGCCATTTTTATATAATACATTTCAAAACAAAAGACTGCAAGATAAATCACCTCAAGATCAAAATGACTCCACATATCTTCTGAGGCAGATTTATCCAGTCTAGAGGTGACGTACTGGAATATTTTGAGAAAAGGACATGGATCTGAGGGAAGAGGGAGGGTTTGTTTTAACTCATGCCAACAAAAATACACTTTATGAAATGATAAGAGACGCTTACATTCATGTGAGCAGAGTTTAGTGGCCATCTCTTCATTATAGATGATAAATGACAGAAATCTCACAGACAGATGGACTATTCTGTAGGACGTCTCCAGAGTCAGGCATTTGGACAACACTTGACTCGACATGACAACCTGGAGTCTACATTTGAGAAATCAGATGGCAGTTTAATTGGTAAATAAAAGTCAATGATGATAATACTAATATACTCTTTTACATTACTAGCTATCAGAATCTCATCTTACTTTCTGGCCATATAAATATCAGCAACTGCTCATATATGCAAACTTTTTTTTAGACTGTCTAAAGGTTCAATTTCAAAAAAGCAGATTGACTGATTTCTTATGTCAGGCTTTACAGGGTTAAGATGTTGCCAGAGTATTTCTACCTACTTTCAGTCATTTAAATGTAAATTAAGAGCCAGAATCAGACTATAAAATGGGAATATATACATGCCACTCATGTAGACACATATACTAAACCTCAAGAGCTGGTTCTCCTGCGCTCTCTTGGCCAGCATGCTGAGAGTCTTCAAACTAGTGCTCACTAGCGCCTCCCTCTGGCCAGCGGCGGTAATGAACGCTGGATCGGCCAGCTGTAGGAGCCTCCTGAGAAGAGGCAGCTGGGTTTGCGGCTCCACGGCGAGATGCAGAGAGACGCTGAGGAGATTCTTCGAACACTGCGGCCGGTTAAGGCAAATCTCTCCATCCTGAAGGCACAAAACCATCTCCAAAGCCTCACTGCTGTAGCACACTATGTGATAGAGAGCTTTCATGGCTGCCAGGGCGAACTCCTCCTGACTGCTGAGAGAATCCTCCAGACTCGAGGCCAGGCTGGAGTCGGAAGATCCCGACAAGGAGCTTCCGTGGAGCGAGGCCTTCGCAGAGCTCTCGACGGACTCCAGCGACTGACAGTATGTGCTGATGTGGAAGGTGAGCAGGGGGAGGAAGTGCACCGCGGCGGGGCAGGTTTGGAGAGCAGCATCTGGGTTACGTGGGACACTCGTGGGGGGCTGGAGAGTTAATGCAGTCAGAGCGGACATAGCGAGACTCTGCAGCTGGTGAAATCGAGCTTGAGGACGATGAATCCATCTGAATTCTGTGGAGGATGAGCTGGAAGTTGCCAATGATTCCCTGAAGTAAAGGGGGGAAAAACTATTCACAACAGTCCAAACTTTTCACATGGATATTTAAAGATGCAATGAAAGTAAACATTTAACAAACAGTTACTAATACTAATAGGTATAATGCTAGTAGTTATTTGATCATACATATATACTATTTCCACAAATAACTATCACATTTCCACAAGTTTTCCAGGCCTCAAAATCAATTTTAAAATTCAGGTTTTCCCCATATTTTCCTTTTTTTTTTTTTTTTCTACTTTCAAAAATGAATAATTTATTATTAATAATAATAATACATTATTCTATAATATTTGATGTAATAGATAATTAATAATAATAATAATAATAAAATACAACAAATAATATTTTAATAATTGTTTTAAAATTAAAACAGAAAATGTCATGATGTATAAAAGGAATACTACCACTACTAGCAACAACAATAATTGTTATTGTTGTTATTAATACAATATTCTATAATGTTTACTTTAATAATGAATAATAAAATAGATTTTAATAATTGTTTTTAAAATGCAAAAAAACAACAAAAAATGTCATGATGGAAAAATAAATACTACTACTACTAATTGCAATAATAATAATAATAATAATCATAATTATTATTATTATTATTTATTATATTTAATTTAATAATAAATAATAAAATACAATTTTAATTACCTGCAAAATTGTCATAATGTAAAAAATTATTATTAATGATAAGAAACATTACACAATATTCTTTATTCAATATATTATTATACATTAATCTATAATATATTATTTAATAATAAATAATAATAAAATAATAATATACAACAAATAATACTGTTTTAAAATAAAAAAGCATGTCATGATAAAAATTAATACTACAAGCTACAACAGTAATAATAATACAATAAAATACAATAATATATATATATATATATATATATATATATATATATATATATATATATATATATATTTTTTTTATTTTTTTTTTTTTATCTGGAATAAATGTGAGGTGAAGTGTTCTGTATAGTGTGGTTTATGAACCAAAAATATCTCCGATCATGTGACTGAAGAATATTTGATCAGCAATTCCAATGTTGACATTGTACAAACATTCCATTGGAAAATACCAATATTTACAAATATTGCAATGGAAATTTCCATTCCTTATCATTAATGTTGTGATTTCACAAAACAAACAGTATATAGCAGAAACACCCATGCCAGATTTAAGGGCTCTTCATACAAACACAAAAGTCAAGAGTCATTCATCTCCTTCTATGTTCACCACTGACATTAGCTGTATACTATCATGCCCATTTTTTAGCTTCATATGATATTTCTGACTGTCTCAGGTTGTTCGTAGCTGCTCTGTTATCAAGTATGTGGTATCATAGAGCGGAAACCAAGGTTTACAGTTTATTTCTCATGTTTCAGGACATTTAGGACACAATGGGATAACCCTCCCAGTGGGCGGGGCTTGTTGATACTTACGGGCTGACGTAGCCGTGCTGTGACAGGATGTTTGGTAGAGCGGCAGGACTGATGGACAGCAGGTGACACAGGCCCAAAGTGCTCGGATCCAACGGCTGTTGCAGCAGCAGGTTCAATAACACACAGCCTACAGTATCACAAACACAAACTCACAGCAACACACTGAGAGAACAGACTGAAGACAAATGCAAGAGATTTGATCAGCCGTTACCTTCCTGTTGATGGTCATATCTGAGGGTTCGGTCTAATTGTGGCTCTTCTGTGAGGAGACGTTTGGACTGCGCTGGTTTCCCATCTGATAAGAGTTGTAAAAAATGTAAATATTGAAGATAGAGCAACAAAGGAAAGACGTCAGGACAGGAAATGTGCGTAAAAACAAAAGGAAATAATCCATACCCTCAAATAAATGTCCTTTTTTGATAGGAGATGTTTTTTTGGAGAGCTCAGCTGAGAAGTTTTCCTTAGTCATGAACGCTCGACTCGCAGGAGAGTGAATACTGTGTTAACACAACAAATAAATAAACTCATATTTGTCAACAGCAGTTTTCAGGTTATATTCTAACCCTTTAATAAATAACAAATGTTATTATTTATAATTTATATTAATTATAATAGTAACAATGATCACTGATATTAATAATAAATATTATTTAACAGTAATACTTACAATAAAATATTAATTATCATTATTATAAAAATAAGTAATAGTGATACCTTTTTATTATTATATTGTTTCACTGTATTGTTTAATACTACTACTCATAATACATATTATTAAAAACATGTACAAATATATTATTCGTTGTTAGTTAGTGCATTAATTAATGTGAAACAAAGAGACCTTACTGTGAAGTGCTACCAATTTAATTTACTAAACAAATCCATTATAACATGATACACTGGAGTGGAATGCATGCAAAGAGACATGCTTAAAAAATGCTGTAAATGTAAGTGCTGTAACAGTGCAGAAAACAAAACAATTGTCTTTCATTACTAGGGATGCCCCGATACCAGTATCAGCATCGGGCCCAATACTGTGCTTTTGAACTCGTACTCATTACCAACAGCCGATACCACACAGTACAGTACAGAAACACAGACAACAGAGCAAACATACAGCACAATGGAGATATCAGAGAAGGGTGCCTATGAAGTAAATGTATCTAATTAACAAAATAATAAACTAATTAAATATTCATGCTATAGCAGCTGTGCACAAGCAGACAAGATAAACAAATGGCGCACAAGCTTGTCAATCGCATCCCTTTTTCACAGACATTGCAGGAAAGTTTGTAATTCGGTCGGATATGAACTAAAACTAAATCAATCATATGTGCAAGTAAAAACATGAACTGTTACATGGTGTATGTATAACGAGTGTTTCCCTACACTGTTACAGGAAGGTGGTACAGTAATCACATGAAGTTTTCTGCGTGTAAACATCCGAAGCAGGTGCCCAGAAAGCTTCCTTTCCGACAGCTCGTGAATAGCCTAATAAATCGAATTCTCTTTCATGTCCTCTTGCACTTGAATAAACAAATTTGCACAAAATGTCAAAATGCCCATATAGGCAAGTATCCTTGTGAAACAGTCAGTTATGTCTTAAAGGTGCAGTGTGCAAGTTTTAGCGGCATCTAGCGTTGAGGTTGCGAATTGAAACCAACGGCTCACTCCACCGCTCCTTTCAAAGCACATAGAGAAACTATGGTGGCCAACACAGGACAAAGATGTCGTCGTCTGAGACAGAAGAGAGTAGAGCCAGTCAAGCAATGAGGTTTTCTTCTTACTTCTAACAAAGAACGATCTCTGCTTCTAATAAACCAGATGACTACTGCTACTTCTTTTTCTGTGCGTATTTAACGTAGTGACGATGCACACTGCCTCTAAAAACACCAGCGAAGAAGAACAATAACAGGAGAGTGATGAAACGCACTCTGTAGAGTGTTTGTCCATTTAGGGCTGCTGTAGAAACATGCCGGCGCAAAATGGTGTAAGGGGACCCACGGTGTATGTAGATAGAAATGGCTCATTATAAGGTAATAAAAACATAACGCTTCATTATGTAAGGTCTTTATACACCACTCAAAACATAGTTATGTACATTAGATTGCATTTCTGTCAATAGATCCTCCTAAAATTTACACACTGCACCTTTAAGTGAACGTAAATGGTTGAGAAAGAAAACGTGTGTAACAGTATATTGGATCCGCGCAGCTCTTAAAGTGACAGCAGCCTTTGTCCTCAATGTTAATCTAACAACAAAAGACAGGGAAAATCACTCACTTCTCTTGACTGAATGACTTTTGTAACTTTAGTAATGATTAATCTAGATTTGTTTTATGCAGTGAAGACTATGCAGTGTTATTTTACATTTGATTACTTCATTCAATTTCTGTAACTGAAAATTGTTATATTTCACTGGTATCTAAACATTTGAACCACTGGCCCAGCTGGGCTAGTAAAAAAAAACTAATCATTTAGCAGCTTTAAATATTCACTTTGTTATTAAATTAAAGATAAAATATGATAGAGCAATAATATAAACAGTGAAAGTAACAGTACTTCTTACAATACATTTTAACAGGCATAAGGCGGCATGAAAATAACTGAAGGAAATATCTATTTGCTAAGCCAACTAATTTGATTCATATTCTTTTGGTTTCTCTGCCCAATATTTTTTAAAAATTAAAAAGGCTATGAAAATACAGGTCTCAGTACTCGTATCGGCAAGTACTAAAAATGAAGGTATCGGTATCGGACTTGTTTTGGAAAAAGTGGTATCGGTATCGGTGCATCCCTACTCAAAACCAATTTCTCTGGAAGACACACAAAAATCAATGTTGCATTTACATGTTTCGTGCAGGTGTGCCGGGCTGCTTTCCTCCACGCTCTGCGCTCTGAAGTTTCCCTCTCATTTCATTCATCTCGGCTTCTTTAAAGTGCAACTCTGACTGCAGCGACTGCACCTGCGGTAAATCAAGCATTTCGAGGAGTTCACATGAACCGTTACATCGGCCCAATTACATCCAGCTTCGTGAGGATGTCAGTCAAACTCGTGTGCCGTACCTTCCTTGACAGCTCCTTCTCCCGTTCGCTCTGAGCGTGAGCTTTCTCTTTCTCCAGGGCGAGCTGAGTCTGCCGCTGCTGTTCCTTCTCCTGATTGGCCAGTTTCAGGGAGTCCCGCAAGACTCGGATCTCTCCGTTCTTCATCAGAATCTCCTCCTCTACCTCCTTCAGCTGAGTGTGAACAGGAATGCAGACACATGAGAACTGGTTTTTAAATCCTAAATCATGAAAAAATAAACGAGGACCGTTTTGGTATAAGAAACCTTGTCTAAAAAGTGGAATTCAGGGAAAAAGGGGTCTCTATAAAGTACAATGAACCGAACAAATGAACTGCATGTTGTGTAGAACAACATACCTTTTTCTTCAGGTCTGCTTGCTGTTCCTCCAATTGCTTGTAGTACAGATCTTCTCCATCTTTACTGGAATGACCATCTGCTGCGGGAGACACAAACTGGTTATATTTCTAAAAAAGAAAAAAAGAAAAAAAAGAAAAAAAGAAATATATATATATATATATATATATATATATATATATATATATATATATATATATATATATATATATATATATATAATAAAAATTCACAAAATTAATCACAAAAATAATAATATAATAACAATAAAATCAACTGAATAAGATTTAGTATAATGCAGTACAATGCAAAATACTATAGAAATAAGACTAAAATATTTTTAAAAAATTATATAATAATGATAAATGTAATAAAAAAATAATATAATACTACTTTTTTTTTAAATAAAATTTAATAACCAAATTTAATAAACAAAAAATCTCATTATGTTATGTTATAAGGCAAGAACTATTCAAATGAATGATAACAAAAAATACTTTTAAAATACTTCAATAATAATAATAATTATTATTATTAATAAATGTCAACAATACTTATTTAATTTAATAACAAATTAAATCATTATGTTATATTGCATTTTATACAAGGCAAAAATTAACTATGCAAAAAACTGTTAAGACTTATAATATATTTCAATAATAATTATTACTCATGATAATTACATTTAATAATACGCATTAAATTTAATAACAAACTAAATATTATTGTTATAGTATAATATTGTTGTAATTAAATAAAATATTATTAAATAATTAATAATAATTAATTATAATTAGCTGTTGTTGTTATTACTATAAATCTGCTCTGTGAAATTTTTAGTTTAACCTATCCAGAGTCCAAATAATGCAAAAATGAGCTATGCAAAGTGGGTGATAAGACAAAATACTCATCCCAAAAGCAGACAGAGGGACTGTTTAGGAAACAAAAGATTTGTGGAACATGTGTTCAAAACGTCCTATACTAACCAAACACGCCTTTTCTTTGAGGTTCTTTACTGTTATATGTGCTACTGCTGCAGCCGTCTCCAATGGCAAATGTTTTTCGGCCGGATCTCACAGGTGCTTTGCTTTGCTCATCAGTGCAAGCGAACACAGAACCAAATGTTCTCTTTGACCCACTGTTTTGGACGTCCCCTGTGATGGCCTGGGATGCGATGATGTCGATCTGGTCCAGGTCATCCTGGGTGAAATCAATGTCATCGTCAAATGGGTCGGGTCCAGCTGACACCTGATGACCTTTCAGTCTCTTGCTTGGCGGGAAGTCCATGTCAATGAGATGCTTTTGGGAAATCGATAAAACATTATTAATATTTATGGACTATCAATGAAGAAAATGAACAATCTGTAGTGTGTCCAAACTTTTGACAGGACACACACACACACACACACACACACACACACACACACATACATATATATACATATATATATATATATATATATATATATATATATACATACATATATACATATATATATATATATATAAGAAACATTTATGATTATTATCAATGTTGAAAACAGTTATTTACATTTTTATTTCATGATGCTATGATGAATAGAAAGTTCAAAAGAACAGCATTTGTCTGAAATCTAAATCTTTTGTAGCATTAAACACTACCGTTCAAAAGTTTGGGGTCAGTAAGAATTTTAATTTTATTTTTGGGGATAGAAATAAAATTAATCAATACTTTTATTCATCAAGGATGAGTTAAACGGATCAAAAGTTACAGTAAAGACAATTATAATGTTAGAAAATATTCTATTTTAAATAAACGCTGTTCTTTTGAACTTTCTATTCATCGAAGAATTTTGAAAAAAAATTGTACACAACTGTTTTCAACATTGATAATAATAATGAATGTTTCTTGAGCATCAAATCATCATATTAGATTGATTTCTGAAGGATCATGTGACACTGAAGACTGAAGTAATGATGCTGAAAATTCAACTTTGATCACAGGAATAAATTACACTTTCCTGTATATTGACAGAGAAAACAGCTGTTTTAAATTGGAATAATATTTCACAATATTACTGTTTTTGTTTGTATTTTTAATCAAATAAATGCAGGCTTGGTGAGCAGAAGATACTTCTTTTAAAACATTAAAAAATCTTACTGACCCCAAATTTTGAAAGGTAGTGTACATACATACATATACACACATATATATCTCAATTATTCACTGTGGTCAGCAAAGTAGCCTTTTCCGATATATAATACAGTTCGTGCAAGTTGTAAAATGTCATTAATATCAGTAGTGTAAACTAAAAAACCGTTGAATGTAACTGACACTTTGGAAATACTACAAATCTAGTTATTTTCCAGCCAAAGGCGGAAAATAATGCCTAAACTACATACAATGGTCTTGTGGAGTCATATACTGGGTTTATTATGGTAAAACTGTAGTAAAGTGCTCAGGTTTATCATTACCTGCTTCAGTGTCCCTCTCAGACTCCTGCATTAACCTGCTACGACTCGTCAAACACACAACATGCTGCACAAAACAATAATAAAGTGCTACTTTAAGCTATTAACATAAACCTAAACGACTAAATAAACAAAATAACAGAAAACTTGTGAAGCTGGAAGCATATCTGAGCTCCCTCTCAGCCTCTGGACTCATGTGGCCAGACGAAACCGCATACGGTAGTAAAACCTCACATGATTGGCTAAAGCGCAGCCCCTAGTGTGTTACGGTGCGCTATGATTGGTCCTTTGTCCAGCGCATGCACTACGGAGACATTCGTGAGACAAATGTCATGCCCAAACGCGTTATGAACGATTCCAGTTGGTTTTAATTTAGAAAACATACGCAAAAAGTAAATTAAAACGTGCGTTTGAAAACGTTTTGTTTGCTTTTTAAAATGTTTGTGCACATGAAACGTTAATCAAGTTGTTTCAGCATGTAGCATGTATATAAACGTAATAGCTGCACTAAATATACTGAACAAATAATCTTATATGGTTATGACACACGCATTCTTTCATATCACATGCAAAAATGCTATGGTACACAACAAAACACTGTTACAGACTAATAAACGTATATAAAATAACATTAACATAGACAAAAATCGTTTTTGTTGTTTTAAAGTGATGGACTGCGACAAAAGTGAAGTGATGACATACGTTTTTTTTTTAATCATAAAACGTTCACAATACATGCATTCAAGTTGTGAACATGAATTTATTTAATACAAAACAATTCACAGAGACAGGAAAAATTTGAAATACATAAATTACATGCACCATACATTATGAATAAATATTAAAATATAAAAGTACTCATTTTATAAAACTACAGTTGACTTGTTTGATACGTGATACACCGTCTGTTTATGGAAATGGATCGTTTGTGACGTCACCTCGAACTCGCCCTCTGATTGGCGGAGGCGCGTGCCTGCAGAGTGTTTACCATCTGAGCTCAGAACTGGAGCTGCACGTACTCGAACCACAGCCGAAGGAGGAAGTTCGCGGTCGAAAATAGACATTTATTTGCCTGTTTTTACAATTACGTTAATAAAAGCATTCGCAACAGCTGTAGAAACTCTCTGTATCCCTATTCCGATTCTCAGGAGCAGGTTAGTGGCGTTTAAGGCGCGATTTTTCGTGTTGTTTTGAACAAAGGAACATGCCATAGACATTGGCCAGGCCTGTTGAGTTCAGATGTACTTGAGCTAATTGATCTCAAAAACTCGTTCTTGCTCACATTTGATTGTGTTTCACAGTTTTACTGCCTTTTCCCTTTCAGCTCATGCAAAAACTTCACGATGAAAACTGAGGTTTCTACTGCTGCTAACTTTGTCACACGTCTGTTGAGGGGAACGGGACTGCTTTCAGAAGAACAGCTGCAACAATTCAGATTCTCTTTGGAAGAAGCTTTAGGGGGTGAGACTGGATCTTTCCTTTGTTTAAAGTAAACTCAAGTAACATAGTCCAAATTGTATAGCTTGTAATGAAAATTAATATTGTTTATTGTTACAAACAAAGCAGCTAAAGCTCAGACTCGGGTTTATTGCAGCACCAAAGTCCATTCATTGGAACTTGCACCATTTTAACCCCTTAACAAAGCCCCAAGGCCAAAAACTTTTGGCAATCAACAAGGCCGTGTTTGATTGTGCCAAGGCCTAACTTTGCTCTTTCATTGTAGATCATTATCGGCACCATTGGTTCCCAAACGCACCTTGCCGAGGTTCGGGTTACAGGTGCATCCGGATCAACCACAAGATGGACCCTCTGATAGGCAAAGCAGCCTGTACGATTGGACTCACAAAAGAGCGACTCTTTTCACTGCTACCAAGTGAACTCACCATGTGGGTCGACCCATATGAAGTGTCCTACCGGATCGGAGAGGACGGGTCCATATGCGTCCTCTACGAGTCCGCACCTCCGTCCGACACAAATCAGACGGACAGCTGCAAAGACGAACTGAGAATCGGACAGCCGAGTCCGTCCAAATCCTTCGGCATGATGACTTGCTCCAGCTGAAGAATGATGCTGTCTAATGAGCTGCTTTGAGTAAATCAGACATTGCTCACATTTGATTTCTTTTTAAATCTTGTTTTGTTTTGTTTTTTTAGACAGATTTTTTTAAATCAATGGTGAAATCTTCATCCTATTGACCTCATGGTGAAAACAGATGTATTTTGATTAAATGTAAGTTTTAAGCTCCCTGTACAGTCATGTTGAATATGTTTTTTTTAAATTTCTATTAAAAGGTTTTCTATGAATTTCTATAAAAATGTCTTTTGTGGTTATTCTGTTGTCCATAAAGCAATCCTTTCTTCTTATCATATTTAATGATTAATGTTTGTTTCTCCGATAAAATAAGTACTTTATAGTTATGCAAAGCTACAAACTTTGCATCCGTCTTAAAAACAATGATTTATTCTTCCTAAACTTATATTTGTTTATTTCGAATTTGCTGATAGTGAATATAAAATTAAACAACTGATATGCATACATTTAAATATAATAGAAGCCATTAGATCTTAAAAGAAAAGTTGAATAAAAATGTCCTTCAATTACTGAAAAGAATTCTTAAGAAAATTATTCTGGATAAATGCATTTCCAGAATAAAGAATGTCTCTATGCGAGTCACAAAATTAAAAAAAAAAAATGTCATTAATATTATTGATATAAATTTTTCCATGGTAAAACTTTTTATGGGTGATCTTAAAGGATGTTTAATTAATTTTGTGTGTATTTCAAATGTTTACAAGATAAATTACAAAATTTCATTCATAAGGCCATAGGGTATTTTAATTTTTTTCTTTAAATTTACAAGCATGTGTAAATAAGTTAGCAGCATTTTCATGATTTATCACAACATTTTTGTTCTTTTGTTAAATCAACTTAGATAATTAATGTGGCTCAGATTTTTTGAGTTTTCAGAATTTTTTGAGTTTCTGTTGATTAATCCAATCACCTTTATTGTATTAACTCAACTTTTTTTAAATAACCAGGTCACTTTTTTTTAAGTTGAACCAAGAATTCTTTTTTTTACAGTGTGGAATTTTAAATTATTTAAATTTTAAAATGTTTTAATGGTATGACTAGACCAAATATATCAAACCTCTGCCTTTAAAAGTGTCCCTCACATATAGTTGTTTTAGTATTGTTTTTTTTTTTAATCAATTAAATATTTTTTAATACTTTACAACACCCAAAATGTTATGGAAGCCCGTTTCCACCGCTAAATGAAAAAATAAAAACAGTAATTGTAACTTTTTATCACAATTCTGAGTTTTTTCTCGCCAGTTGCGAGTTTATATCTCAGAACTCTGACATTATAACTCGCAAAAGAATTTGCTATATACACTAAATACTATTTATTCTATTTGAATTTCCACCCTGTTAGGTCTATGAACCTAACAGGGTGGAATCTAACAGGATTGAAAATATTGAACTAAGTTAGCCATAGCTCTTTGAGTGATCAACATTTAGCTAACCTTCTTCAGATAAGCAGAACTTTTATAACTATGTCAGATTTATTTTTACATTTTTTGATAGGACAAACATTCTCCATAATATAGCCTAACAGGGTGGAACTTTAGGAGTGAGAGTTGAAGCTAACCTCAGTTTGTACAGTTGGATTCCAGCAGGAAAAAGAAATGATGTCACTTCTTGAAAATTGTCTCAATGAAACTGCAGTCGGTTTTGGAAGGAGAGAAAGTACATATTAACAGGGTGGAAGATGACTTCAGGGACACAGAAATTGAGGAAAATTGTGAAAAAATATATTTCCACATGATATATATGTATGATTAGAGGAAGATTAGCCTAGTCTATAACATAATTTAAAAATATTTTGAGGTTTTTATCATTTCATGGTTTATGTGTCTTGTGGAAGTTGATTACTTTGCACTGAGGACATGATAAAATTGAATGCATACATCAATAAAAAGGTGCCTAAAATAAAACATTTTTTAATGTCTATTATCTCTGTTTAAGTGATAAAGAAGACCTAAACATACAATTTCTTAAAAATATGTGACTCATTTCAGAGAAAATCTGAGTAAGTAAATCACTGAGACAGTAAAATTCACTGTATAACAGGAATGACCCAATTGCGAGATAAAATGTACTGTTTTTATTTTTTTTCATTTAGTGGCGGAAACGGGCTTCCATAAAATGACCAAAATTTATTTATACAATGTTTATTAAAAAATATAAATATTATAATAAATAGAAAATGTATTATATACAATGTATTATACTTGCATTATTTATAAACCTCATTGAGTCTTGATTTTTTTCCTCTTTCTATGAATCTTGTAAAAGCAAACAGAAAAGGGATAGAAGAAAGTCATGCGTTCATGACATCATTTTATATACACAGTCTATAAATTGCATTCAGAAGAGTGCGAACATTTGATTGACATTTTTAGCATCCAATTAGCGGATGCATTTAACAATGTCAAACACTTTTGGCCAATGAAAAACCCGCAACCTCTGCGTCTGACCAATGAGAGCGCAGCGGGGGCGTGTCCTCGCGAAAGCGGTAGTAGCGCTACACCCGTCGGTGTGTCAGACACGGATCCACCAGAAGTTTTGCGCCTGACCTCGATCATCTCGCCCAGAGTATCAAATCTGCGCCAAAACCCGACAAGTTTACGGTTCTTCTGGGTTATGGAACTGGATAAAATGGACGAAAACGACTGGAAATATCACGGGGAGGGGAACAAGAGCCTGGTCGTGTCTCATTTGCAGGTTGGTGATCAATAGTTACTAGCTTTTAGCTTAGCCAAGATTCATATAAACTCAACCAAATCTGATTCAGCCAATAGAAAATCAATTCAAACTGTTTGGAAAGGACCTAAACTTTAGGTTTGGTAGCTTTACACCACCATTAGACGGAAATTAACTCTTTCTTTGTCTTAAAAGGGTGTTGGCAGGGCTTTAAAGCTAATAGCCACCTAGCAAGCTAAACCAGGATTCATTGATAAAGTGAATGTACAACATGTGTCACATGTGTGTTATCCATGCCACACCCACTTTATGAGATCTAAAGTTGTTAAACACATTTTAGTGGCACATATAATGTTGGATATATAATGCTGCGGTCGGTTGAATGAATGGTTAGTGGTGATCTTATAGTGTGAGGGTGGTATTGTGCATCTACACTTAATATTTGCCCCATCCAGGATTCAAAGTTCAGATTGGAAACCTTTAAAAGTTAAAAGTGAAAGATAATGAGGGTCTAGACCCATTATAAACCAGGATGATGGGTATGAATATTGATTAGGATGGGTGGTACTGTGGATGTTGATCACTTATGTGTATTTGGCATTGGCCAAAGGCTGTTTTTGTTTTTTGGAGGGGGAGGGGGGGGATTTTACATGGGTTATTGCATTTAAAAACACATAAGCCAGAACCCTCTTTATTTTTGGACCATGGATAGAAATTGTTCTAAAATCAACTGTTTGAGATTCATTTTTATATGATTAATGAAAAAGTTATTGTAAGTAATGGAAGCAATGTAAATGATTCATTTATCAGTTTCATTTAGCATGTAGTTGACTCCTTTTTTTCACTTGGATTGCAATATCAAGGCCCTGTTTTGTTAAGATCAAGGATATGTTCCTGTAAAACGGGAACAGCTTAACCTTTGCCTGATTTTCCAGCTCATTTGTGCGTCTGTACCATCATACGATAAATAAACTCTGAATAAACCACCGGATCAAACGTCCGGAGCCATAAACTGGTTGGATTTGTATTACAGATTACAACACAAGAGTGTGTATCCAATCACAGGCAGCTGCCCGAGACAACATTGGCCAATATGTTTATGTAATCATGCCAAACTGGGTGTGGAGAAAACGGGTGACACTTTAGATGCAGTTTTTTCAACCAGTTCTGGAGTCCTGCAAGGGCTTGTCCGTCTCTATTTGCTGTTTACAGACATTCTTTCACGCTCCCACACTCCTGTGTGTTTTTGTCACGTTGGTTGGCCCGTTTTAAATTCTTGGAATACGAGCTGAACCACAAAATCTTTATCAATGAAAGATTGAGTGAGATTATGTTAAAAACTATTTTTAAAGGCATCCGAGTTGGTTTAAACAATTTTTCGGGGTAAATTTCACACATGGAAGAAAAAAAAAACAATGATAAATATATATTTTTTTACCATATGACATTAATTTCATGACTAATATCACAAATTCTCATTAGAATAGTAGGGCTGTAACGATATGCGATATGAAACCGAAATCGCGATACGCAGGTCCACGAACCTGTATCGCGATGTGAGAAGGCAGAATCGCGACACACCCCTTCCAACTCCCAGAGTTATCCTTCCTGTCCAGATCCAATGCTACCACATTTTTAAATTACTATAAGTATTAGGGGTGTAACGATTTATCGTAGATGGTGTGTCTCAATCAGCTCTCTAGTTCAGTAAGTGTTTCAGGCACACATTGAATCTTGCAAGCAGGTTTAAACGTTTCTCATGTCAGTCTCTTGCATGGTCGCGTGAGAAAAGTCGTGGCTTTCTTTCACCGCAGTGCACAGGAACAGCTGTGCTCACAGAAAAGCAAAAGACGCTTGCGATGCTTTGCTTTAAGAAGTTCTGTGGGGCCGTTCACATATTGCGTCTTTTCCGCGTGCAAGTCAGTTATTATTTTCAAATGTAGCCGCGCGGCAAGCGCGCTCATAATGGGATCAACGCGGTCGCGACGCGCATGCAATTCTCAACTTCTCAGAATGCCGCAAGCGCACCGCAGGTCGTGTGACAAGAATCAACCGATCAGCTATGGCCTTTCCGTAACAAAACATCAAAAGCTCAGCCGAACAGCTGATCATAGCTGTACATGGTGGTTTTTATATCTTATCTCCATCAATATATCTCGTAGTAAAACTAATGCAAGGGCTAGAAATCATTTATCCTTTGCAGAAACATCCTGATCCTCTTGGAGAGCTCAGTTCATGGTTGCATAGCAACGACCGACGCCACGGGAGCGCAAGCGCTTTGGAAAGAAGGAGAAGCGGTGCGGCCGCGCCTTCCACGCGTTTTTAGACGCGATATGTGAACGGCCCCTATTCATAATTCTAAGTTCATGTTAAATTTAACATTTTTTTTCAGTGACAGACAGCCCTATTCAGCTGTTAATTTGAATACAGAAGGTTTTTATTAAAATTTTATATTTATTTATTTTATTGAAATGTGATCTTGTATGTACAACAAGGAAAATTATTGAAATTTGTTCATGTTTTTTTAATAAATCTTGTTTGAATTTCAGTTTCATTTTGTTCAAAATATCGTGATACGTATCGTATCGTGAACTCCGTATCGAGATACGTATCGTATCGTGACCTGAGCGTATCGTTACACCCCTATAGAATAGAAGAAATTCTCATTGCTGTAATGTGATTTAAAGTATATATGTAATACATTTGTAATTCTACATCATGGTAGTATTTGTTATACTGATTTGAATGCATGCTGCTTATAATAATTATTATTATTACAAAAATTAATTGTCTGGATATTATTAAATTCATTGTAATGTCAGAATTGAGTTTGTAATTGTAAATTGTACTTGTAAATGTGTACAATATCATTTATTTTTTTCTGTTAATTTTGAGGTGAATTCTACATAATTTCTTCATCAGCATCATCCTTTCATGTTTGACGTTTAGTGAGGCAGAAGTAGGTTTTGTAATTGTTGAGAAACAAGTGCGTTTAGAAACTGCATTTGCGTTCAAGTGCCCATCGGTTACATCAGTCCATAAAACAAACCGCCAGGCAGTGAGTTTATCGTCAGTGCGATGATGCCACCGTTACCTTTTGTGGAACTTTTTATGTACAAGGACATTGTGGGAAAAACGTAATGTGTATTCAGTTCACAGTTGAGTGGATGGAGTATTTGTTGTCCACACAAGTACAGTCACAAGCAAACCTGTTTCAGAAGATTCCCTTGTTTGACTAAAATAAGACAGTTTGTTCACTAGGATACTTACAGCGGTCAAAGTCTGTGTGAAATAAGTTTTGCAAATTCTGTTTTCAAACACGTTACTTCTCGTTACAGCACTGTCGAGTTCTCCGTCTGTTAAAGTTTCCCTCTGAAGACTCCGCACACACACGACAGGTAACTTCCCCAAATTGATATTACTGAACAATAGTACTTCCCAAAACTTCTCAAATATGCACTATAAGGCTGTATTGCCTTTTTGTACAATATAAATGTGATGCTAAATTGTTCATAAAACATATAAATTAGTGATTTTTAAACAAGATTTGTGTGCTTTTCTTGCACTGTATTTTAAGTAAACTGTCTCTTTTGGTACAAAGGGCATCTGCAGCCATGCATATATGCATCAAATGTTCGGTCCTGGTCTGTTTACATTGTCATACACCCTATTATCAGCTCATTTTCCTACTTCTTTCCTACCAGACCGCAGAACAAGCTTTTCGACACATCCTCAACATTGTGGATTATAGTAAATATGTCATGAAGCCTTTGCTGGGGGAGGAATACGTTCACAGTGGAGTAAGTTACAGTTTAAGGAGTTTGTGTACATTAATACACCATGTTGCTTTAACTCAAGCCATGCAAATAAGATGAAAATAATGGTTTGATTGTTCACAGGAGGTTGTCAAACTACCGCTGGACTTTGTGAGACAGCTATCGCTGAAGGTCCAACAAGAACGACCTGGTACGAATGAGCAAACTTTCATTTTGTTCCTTTTAAACATTTGGTGAATCTCATAAAATTGGTCAAGAACACATTCATATCACATTTCCACAAAAATAAGTAGTTTATTTAGCAAAAAAAAATAAAAATTTTTTAAAGACAATGCATTCTTATAACAATTACACACATTTACGCCAATTATCATTACCGTAATGCAAAAATAAAAAATGGCATTGCTGTAATGCCCCTAAAAAACCAAGTGTATTATTAAATAAAAGTAAAGTATTTGGGTCATTGATGAATAAGGTTTTTAAAAGTGTAAAAAAAACATAGTGGAGATATAAATAATTTTGAAGTTTTATAAAGTGTTAACAATGAGATTGTGTTCTTATAATCAGTTAACACTGCTTTCGTCATTTTTTACAAAATTTGTCACCAAAAAAGTCATTCGGTTTAACCAAAATTTTGGTTAACCTGAAAATTTTTAAAAACATGGATTTTTCAAATAGTTAAAAGAGAGATAATTACTTTGCTTCAAGACCATGTGGTCCTTTGTAGGCGTCTGAATGTCATATCTTGTCACATGATATTGACCGCATGACTTTTTCCAAAATAGTCCCTTTATATTGGTTACTCCGAATGACAACGAAATTAATTTTTCCGGACATTCTTTCTCGTAACAAAGCAACGACTTCTACACATAATTTTAAGATATTTTAATCACAAATTAATCGGCCTTTGGATGTACATTTATATGTAGCAAAATATAATTAAAACCTTTTGGATTCAACAAAAGAGATCTAGTTGTACTACCTAACATACTTTGGACGTCATATCTTTGTTTTTTATTATTATTAAGGCCAAAAAAAAAGACCCGTCACGTCATTGACCCATTTATACTTTATTGTAGTATTTGTTGTATATTAACAGCAAAATCCTTGAGATTAAAAGGGATTTACTCAAAATAACACATTCTGGTCCATTACGGTAATGACAATTTAGAGGGAAATGTGCTTAATTGCTATGCAGATAATATCCTAGAATAAGCACAATTTTCTTTAAACAAAAATATCTTTTTATTGCATGACTTTTAGTGTAAATTCTAACTTGAGTTTCACCCACCAAAAAATTGAGTTTGTTCTTCATGTTAACATATGCATGTGAGATGCAGTCACTTTTATAGACTGGATTTGATGTTGTGGAACGGTGTTGTGACCTTCCCTTCATGCAGAACTGCGCTGTGACAAGGTCATGGACACATTCAGCGGGTGTGGTTTATGCCTTCCCAACCTGACCCAACTCCCCCTCCACCACCTCAGAGACCACAGACCGCCAATATGCGTCGAAATAAAGGTGAACTCCACTTTCAGCTTGACACAGCCACAACACGTCACTACCGTTATGATCGTGTTGTTGTTTATTTCAAGGAAAAATTTGCACTTTAAAAATGACAGCGATGTCATTTTTATACACATTTTGAAAATAATCACACATCGAGACGCGAGTGTGCCAAAAACCTCGCCTCGAATGCGTTGACTTTAGTGTCGCATGTCTTATCGTGTGCGGTCAGTGAACTTGCTGACAGTTGTTGATGGGTTTTCTATATCCTCATGCTGTTAGGGTGTAGGCACTCTGTGTTGTTAAATTGGAATCTTTGAAAGTCATATAAAACAAGAACTAGTTTTTTTTTTAGGGATCAGTTTATTAAAAATGTCCGTTTTTGGGGAAGTAAACCACAGTAGCTGAATGACTCATTGAATCTATTTGTGTGAAATTTAATCACATGGTCAGTCAGGAGAAGGTGGCATGAATCCCATCTGAAAGGCTTGTTTGTGTGTTCACAAAAACAACGAAACTTCTTCGCATTAAGCTTGTTTACAAAACTTCATTGTGTTACTTGAGATGCAGAGATATAACTGCATATTTCTCCTTTTTTCCCCCTCCAGCCAAAATGTGGATTTCTACCCTTTTCAAGACACATAACCAAGGAATGCAAACGCAAGGTTTGCAGATTCTGCATGCATCAGCATTACAAGGCAAGTACCTACTGAGAATCTAACAAAAGACTCGTCGTCACCAAAGTAACTCTGGTTTATAGAAGTGAAGCCAGATTTCTAAAAGTGAGCTTCTGCTTTAATAAAAAAAGAAAAAGAGGATGGTGCAGTGTAGTGTAAACATCCTGCTGTCTGTTTGTACTGTGTGCTATCATACAATCAGTCCTTTGAGGGTTTGGCTGTAGAAGATGTTGCGCAAATACGAAAATCAGTTTCAGCCCCAAAGCAGAGGTGAGAAACGGGAGAGTGTATCATCATCATCATTACATGACTGTCCCTGTAGTTGGTGTACTTGACCGAAACACTACTAGTAAAGTTTACAGTAAAATTCCTAACATTATTTTATTATCTTACAGTTAGCCAATGGGAAGTGGAAGCGATTGAGCAGATATTGCCCCCTGGATCTCTTCTCGGGGTGAGTCACTGCTTCAGTCACTCAGTGCAGGAATTCAGAGCTGGATTTATATCTTTCGCTGATGGTACACGACCTTTAGCCAGCATTGTTAACAAATCCAACTTACTGCGGCAAAGAGATTCACCAAGCCAGTTGCGTCACTCACCTTTGTTAAAACAAAGTATTTTCCACTGAGAAAAAAGGCCACATTCACCATTTTGGCAAAAGCTGTGACTCGCCTTTCCACTGTGAAACCAGCTCTATAATCTCTAATGCAGCATGAAGCCTTTACACTGCTGCTTGAGTCACAGGAACACTAAGAAACAGATTATCCATATAATCTCTTAACATGTTCATTCCTTATCCCTAAACTTTCCTTCATTGTTTGCAAAAATGCATCTTATTTTACAAACCTGAATATTATCGAATAACTTGTATTCCAGGAGCAAACAGCGAATGTACGTTGCTTTGAAGAATCTGTTAGAGGAACCACAAAACAACTTGAAAATCTTTAAGGTAAATACAAACTTCTGTAATTAATTCAGTCCCGGACCGTTCCAAACAAACTTTATTTCGTAGTTCGTTTCAGCCTGCTGTCTATAGACCGTATTCACGGCAGTGCCATCTTTGATTTTTAACGGGAATGAATGTGAGGGATAGACTTACATCTCTTGAGTAGGTTGTACTTTTATGTAATGTTTATGACAAAACACTTTATAAGTGGAAAATTATAAGTGATCTAGGAGCTTTATATGACAAGTCTATTCGTCACAGCCTCGCTTTCATACCCGTCATGGCGCTGTTCTGAATAAGGTCTATTTTCTGAACTTTACACTTCAAGAGTAAAGTTTTAAAACTTTCCCTCGACTTCCACTGAATGTTCAGCATTTTAAAGTAACAAGCAGCGATGATTATTAATACTGAGTAAGTCTCAAGTTATATTTATCCAGTAACTTGGTACTCATATGACTAAACAGCTTAAACTGGTTTACTGGTTTCAACTAGTCTCCCAGCCAAATCAGGCTGTTTTTAGAGGGATTTGGCCACTTTTTAACTGAAAAACTAGCTTGCTGATCACCATATTGGTCTGGATGTGACTAGCTTAAACCTAAACCTAAAACTAGTTTAGGCTGTTTTTTTTTTTCTTTCAACTTTGAAAAGAGAATATTAAAGTGTAGCTACTGTTTGTATACTGGTTTGATTAATTAGAAAGTTGCATTCATTTATTGTTTCTCCCATCTTTTTTTAGGGCGGAGAGTTGATATTTAGTTGTAAAGATGACGCCAAGCAGCAACCCGACTTGAATGATCTCATTCAGCACCTTCGGCCTTATTTCCCCCATAGTAATGGCCTCTATAATGGCCACCAGCCTGGCAAAGCCGTCCTCAATGATTTCATTCAGGTGATCTGCTCCTCCCTGCTCAGCGGCGGGGACTCGAATCGCTCGGGAGAGCCCAGGAAGATGCACCTATCCGAAAGCAGGCCGCACTGTGATGCAAGTCCCTTCCCAAGAGACCTGCTCCGCAACGGTGAGGCCTTTACCAGCGACTGCTAACTAATGAATATTTGGATGGGCAAATTATGGTTTGTTTGGCATTTACCAGCCAAAATATTGCTAAACTCTCATTTTAGCTCCAATGGAAAACACTTTACAAAATATGTGTGTAGGAGTAAGCTGGAATGAAAGCATTTCAAAGACGCATTAAAGGGCGTGTAAAATACCAGATTATTGCTGCATATATCTGTAATCGTAAATCTGTTGTGCAAGACCAGGAGTACATGTTGAGCTCATTTTTATGTCTTCACAGGTAACCATGGCCTCCCTAAAGACAGTGTCCTTTCAAAAATCCTCCAAGTTCAGATGCTGGATAACCTGGATATTGAAGGAATCTACCCTCTGTACAAACGTGTGGAGCAGTATCTAGAAGAGTTCCCGAAAGAAAGGTGAATTTTTAAGCTGGGATATTGAGCGCTTCGTTACTGATCTATCAGATCAATATTCCAGTCTAAGAACGGTTTGTTCGTGTTGAGCAAACTTTGTATTGGGCGGATATTTCAGCCCAAACCAGATCTGTGCAGTGTTCACCTGTACTGGAATAGTTTTATGTAAAAATGAAGTATAGTTGCTGAATCACAACTTATTTGTTATTATATAAATTTTACTATAGAAGTTAAAAATATTTAAAAACAAAGTATAAGTCTTATTACAGTCCCCTGAAAGACTGTATGACACAAACACTAGGTGGCGCAAAAGACTCATTTGTCTGTGGGTGTGGTACTTGATCTAGTTATGAGGCACTGTGGCCACATGGTGGTCCTGTGCAATGTGGTCATTGGTGATTTCCATGCAAAGCCACAACATCTTTGTGAATAAACATGCTTAAAAGTACTTAAACATCTAATCAACACTTGTTTGTATCCCCAGAAACCGACTGCAGATAGATGGGCCTTATAATGAGAGTTTCATGGACACACTTAAAAACTGTCCTACTGAGGATGACGGCTCTGTAGAATATGCAGTTGGGAAGGTAAGACTGTGAGCATGTGAGCAAGTTAAGGTGTGAATCTCAAAATAAGTTGTATTTCACCCCAAAATTGGGCATTTAAAAATTAATAAATTAAATAAAGCCTAAAATTATATAAAAGAAATTGTTATTGGTTAATTATAAAAAATAGTGTAATATATAGATATAGAATTTTTTTTTTTTTTTATATATATATATATATAAATATAGTTTTTGGTATTCAATAAAATACAAGTTTATTTTTATATAAAACTAATAATATTGTAAATAGTGGTTCAACGGATCACAAAACTCATGGTTTGGATCGGATAATTTTTCGGATCAGCAAGAAAAAAAATATTTTGGGGGTGAGGGTAACTTTGCTTTCCATTTAATGCTTAAAGGCCACTTTTAAGTGATATTACAGCAAGAGCTACTAGCCTTACTTATTAAGTTCAAACATTAATAAAGGCAAGTGAACAATCCGTAAAAAAATAAGAATACAGACATTACAAGCATAGGTACGTACAATATAGCCTAACAAAGATTAAAATAAAATGAGGTCTAACTGTAGTATTCATTAAAAAATGTAAAATAACTGTTCACTGTATAAATTTAATATGGATTAATCTTTGTTAAAGCTGTGTTTTGTAGTTTGATTAACATTAATGCCGTATAGACAACAGCAGGTATTTATTTCGTTTTCCAGAATAATCTGCATTGGTTTATAATGACGTTGCCTTCGTAGTATACGCCAAAAACAATGACAACTGCAACATAGAGGGGTTTGCAATACAGATGTCGTCTTATTTACAATATGACAATGTGTAGCCGCCACGCTGGACTACTAAGTCTTCGGAGGCAACGGGAGGACAATAGGAGACTGGTGTGAGTGGCTTTATTCCATGCCAGTTTCAAAATATGTCTCCATTATATTGTCATTTTTTGCTTGTCTGGCACTTTGCAACAACAACCTTGTTTCTGCAGCGACTTCCAGCATGTTTCCTATAACAACGTCTGACGTTTCCGCTTAACGTGGTGTGAGAAAGTCACATAAACCATGCGAAATCCGATCCGAGCGGTCAGACCGAAACAGAATTTCCAGAATGCGATTTGAATAAGATTTCAAACCACATATGAATGTAGTTCGAAACGGATTTGTAAAAATCATATTACATCATTTTTTTTTTGTGCTGTTCACACTTGATAAATCTGATGGGATTTCAGTTGGATATGCACAAAAAACGGATTTGGACTGACAGTCCGAACGTAGCCTAAGTGAGATTCACTCTCAGAGGTACAATACAGATTTTAATTTCACCTAACATCTTGTCACTTTCCAGGTTCATCAGTATAGAGTTGCAATGACCGCCAAAGACTGCTCAATCATGATCGCGTTTGCACCATGCGATGAAGACGAGGAGTAAGTTTGTTTTCACACTTTAATTAATGATTCGCCTCGATGTTTGCGGTCGTTTTACCTTCTATTTGCTTTGTGTTTACAGACACCAGTTGAATTTGGAGAAGCCTCGTTTTACGTATTCCGTCTCCATCCTTGATCTAGACCCCAAACCATATGAAGGCATCCCTCACCAGTTCAAGCTGGACACCAAAATCGTCAACTACTACCTGCGGAGCACGCAAGCTCCGCCCCCCTCCAGCCTATATAAGGAAAGGCAGGAGTGCACGCTGCTCTTCCATGCTGTATGAGACACCTCCACGAGTGCTGCTTGGGAAATACGTAGAAGAGAAGTTGAAATAGTGAATAGTTTTGTTCTTTTTGTTTGCTAGTTTGTCTAGCTGTTTGCCCTCCCACTATGTTCTGCGACGTGAAGTTGGCAGCGACGGCGGCATTTGTGGGCTGTTGCTGGGACGACCTTTTGTTTTTCTTTTTAGATGGTGATGTTCTCACTGGGGCTGGTCTCCTAAAGCACAGAATACCTGAATGAGTCAGTCATTGGCTGTAAAAAGGGAGGACAAGGAGGTTGTGTGTGTGCGCGCGTGTGTTTTTGTGCAGTGCTGTTGGGTGTTTCTCTCACACAGCAGCGCTACTGTGGTTTCCAAGTGCCAAAAGTGGCTTACAGCGATTTTCCCTAATGAACGTTTTACCGTGCATCAGCTTGGCCGTGTCGGCAGTCGCTGTACAGGCAGTTCAAACACAGACAAGTACTTGAGTTTTTAGCAAAACTACATCAATAGAGCTCCTCAAACCACTGACCCATGGTGAGCTACAGTAGCAGAAGTTATACTGACGAGCACAGACCTGTTGCATGCTAGTGAATGCGGTTGCGCTAACACTGTCACTACCCAGAAGATTAGCTTTTATGAATTAGAAGACAAAACTAATGATATTACTCACTAATAAAAGTGTATTTTTATAAAGCACGCTTGCCTTGCGTAACAGTCTACCACCATATACAAATCGAAGTGTCTTATTAAAGATTAGTTTGCACTAAATAAACATTTGGCCATTGTTTACTCACCCTCATGTAACTGCAAATCTAATCAAAATGGCTGAAGAAACTTTATGCAGCTCGGCAGTTCATTCTAACTTGGTGTTTTGTCTGAATTGGACAAAACACTGTTGGGTGTTGAGCATGTAGTAACTGAACGAACGACATTTTTGAACGCAAATTTCAAATTTTAAGTGCGTTGTTCACTCAATACTTGTAGAAGACTTGAAATATAGTGCACGAGTTGTATGGACTACATTTATGGTGCTTTTCATTGGAACTTCAAACATGTGGAAAAACCTCAGTTTACCGACATGAAGGTGTGTAAATAATGATTGAATTTTCATTTTTGGATGAACTACTTCTTTAAAGCTAGTCTATCATCTCAAACACCACTATTTTTTTCCCGGAAAAACTGTAAAATGCAAAATCAGCTGTGCCTGTCCATCTACATCTGCTCTGTCTTTGAGTTTGACATTAATACGCTTAGTTGTCATCTGTTTTGAAATCGCAGACTAGAAAACAACCAGAGGAATTCAATCCCAGCAGCTTAAACACTACTACAGCTATGTTTGGCCTGAGTTTTAAAGGCCATAATTGTTTGCAGAGCCAGACGTATTTCATAAGACGGCCAAAGATGGACAGCATGGCAGTTATTGTTAGCACAATACACAAGGTGATCCAGCAGTTTTTCAGAAAAGCAGTATATTGCTGTGCCACAGATATGGCGGTGTTGATTTAACGTTGTGTGCATGTTTGGCGCCTTTTACCGAAAAACCATCCACAGTGAGACTGTTGATGCAAATTTTACTGTGCGACTTCAACACTAAAGATGGCACCTCATGGTTGCCATTTTCTCGTCATGGGGAATATTACTGTTACAAAATACTGTGGCGTGAGTGATACTCATGCTTCTGTTTACCTCTTTTACCGTGATGTTGACTGCGTCGGCTTGCTTAACTCAAAGCCGTCAGTGCAGTTCTCATCAGGTGAAAAGTGTTTGAGTTTTACATGGATGAACATTCAACAATGCCAAACTGTGTTCACACTCCCTTTTGTCTTAATGTGAACTGGTGTCAACAGAAGTATTATTCGCCTTACTCATGAGTGAATGCGCTTTCATTGTCCGACCGATGGCGTTTGTTTGACTGTCATGTTGCTCAGTTTTGATGTGTTATGATGTATCTGATTAAGTGCAGTTTCTCCACACCAGACATTGCTGTATTCGCCTTAGGTTTAACAACATCTTCCCCTTTTGAACCACTGAACCAGAGATATTACGAGTCTGAGGTGGTGAAATTGTGTTATTCTAATAAAATAAAGAACTGTAATCCCTATGTAAGATAGAAATGGAAATTAATTCTATTAAGCAAGAAGAGAAAGGAAGATCACAGTTTCTGTGATGAAATCTAATGTTAAAATTTAACTATTTGAAAATACAAAGTGGATTTTGCTGTCAGACATTTTGTATTTAAAATTATTTATTTTTCTAGCTCTTGTCTAATGATGTATATTTCCATACAGTGGGCATATCATGTGTAAAAATGATTGACACAGATGGCATCAATATGTAGTTCCTAACGGGTGATTGTACAGGTGTTTATATGAAATAAAATGATTAGATATGAAGTTCTGATGACACGAATGTTGGCTTGTGTTTTATGACTTCTCACAAACACACGGTTCTTATCAAGGCCTCGATTGACGCTTCCACGCCGAGAATCTGCAGCAGGCTCTGAAAGTAATCCGAGCCGTTTTCCATCACTTTTTTGGTGTCCAACTCTCGAGCTGTTCAGATGAAAACAAAACATTTTAGTTTATGTACAAGTACAAGTATGAAATAAGAAAATACTTGATTCTGACTGGCCAGCTGCAGCCTTTAGCAGTCAAATATTTTTGTGTAACAACCGCAAAAATGTATATTTGACCACTGTCCAAGACTTTTTTAGTTTGTCTTTTATTCCACCAATACAAGTTACAATAGCTAATCTTGATAATCATAATAGCTCGTTTTTGAGTGTACTAAAATTAATAAGCTTAATAAGCAGGATAATATAAATTAAGACAATTGCAACATTATCCCTTACATAATCTATTTCACTCGTCTTACCCTGATCTGTCATTTTCAGCAAGAGCTCAAGCGATGGTTTTACCACTCCTTCCTTAGACACGTCGATCTTCCAGAATATGGTCATGGAGATCCTGAAAAACATACAGCCATTGACTCTTACCATATTTCAAGTATGTAATATCGAGATATCAGTCATGGTAACCATATAAATGTACAGGAATCTTGTAGTTGCTTGATGCCACATGTGCCGCTAACGGAAGGCAAACAGCAAAAGTTATGGACTGCAGTTTCCATTTATTTTTCTCAGCTGATGCAACCTACCCGGGAAGTTGAGGACTTTGTATAATCATGAGCTCTGATCTGCATCCCTCTGGAAGGCTGACCACGTCTGGGTACTTCTCCTGCCAAACAAACCACTCGTATGTTAAAGGAATTAAAAGTCCTGACAGATTCCATCTGACCCACAGCAACCTGGTTCCAAAACACCGGCCGGTAACAAACAAAATATGGAGAGATTTACATATTAGAGGATTACGTAATAAAGTAACAGTCTGAGAACAAAATGACAGTCTGAGAAGACAAAATGTTGATGTCTTATCGGACAAAAATGTAATTATTTATTCCCCAAACCAGTTTGGCTTTCTTGCTTGCTTACTTGCAACACAAATTGTGAATTTTCAAGAATATCCTGAAAACTAAAAATTCAAATATAGTGAACGTAAACAAGGCTCCACAATGACCAAAAAGCACTACAAAATACTATTTAAGTGCTAAATTCTTATGAATTCACATGATTCTTTTGTTAGAAAAAGACCCCAGCGTCCACCTGGATGATGCGACGGCAGCCATATTGTGCCAGAACGCCCACCACACACCAGAGTGATGAAGCCAATTAGTATATGGGGATGATTAGGAGGTCATGATGGACAGAGGCCAATGGGCAAATTTGGCCAGGATGTCAGGGTTACACCCCTACTCTGTTCGAAAGAAATCCTGGGATTTTTAATGACCACAGAGAGTCAGGACCTCGGTTTAACGTCTCATCAAAAGGACGGTGCTTTTTGACAGTATAGTGTCCCCATCACTATACTGGGGCATTAGGACCCACACAGACCACAGGGTGTGCGCCCTCTGCTGGCATCACAAACACCTCTTCCAGCAGCAACCTAGTTTTCCCAGGAGGTGTCCCATCCAGGTAGTAACCAGGCTCAGCCCTGCTTAGCTTCAGTGGGAAACCAGTCTTGGGCTACAGGGTGATATCACTGCAGGGAGCTGTTAACTGTTTTGACTGGATCATTGAGACAGTAACTTGAGAATCAGACTCATTAATGAATCATTCAGATCAGTTTTGTAAACTGGATCAACTGATGCATTGAAAAGATCATACTCAGTTATATTGAAAAAGAGTCCAGAATATTTCAAAGAATATAGATATACAGGTTTGGAATGAAATGAGGTAATAATAATAATTTTTAGGTGAACTATTACTTTAATATTCCAAGTGTTTTTTTAATATTTAGAGTGAGTTAAAGACATTTAATAGCCATGCCTCCAAGACTTTGAACCACAGAAGAGAAAATCGAATACACAGAACCATTTAATGCTGACAGTAAATAATAAAATAAAGGAAGAAAAATGTTTCCATCTCTCTGTCTTTTGCAGAAACCACTAAATACAGTTAGAAATTATAGCCTTACTTACACTTAATTATGTATTAAAACACAGAGAGAAACTGTCCAATAAGAAATTAAGACATCTAATTAAACTACTCTTAAATTTAACCCCTCATTTGTCTGCATTTCAACTAGCTAATTAAAAACACATGATAATTCACAACATTTTCCCACAACCAGCCTACCGCACCAACCAACACGAGCGTCACAAATCCCTTAAATAAATTCATCAGATTTTCCTATTAGACATCAAAACTTTCCCGAATTTTTTCCCAATTCCCACATTACACAGTTGGGAAATGCTGTCAGTTACACCATTAACTTGATGTTTCCTCTGGTAAACACTAAGAAACCTGTCTGAATTTGTGATTATGATGTTCCTTATAGCCTTGTGAAGAGACTAAACATTGTTACGTTCTCAGAGCGAGTCATTTACATTTTTGCAAATGTTTATTTTTGCAGGTACACATTGACTTTGTTCAGTTATGTAATTCATTGCATCCTTTATTTGCAAATCGCTGATTACAAACTTTAATTTCAACAACTGTGCGAAAAGTGTGCAAAAGAATATTTATCAAATTTATTCCATTAAAATATGGAGTTAAAGATTTAACAGCACTTATGGAAAACATTAAAATTATGCTTTTTTTAAAAAAACTTGTGCGTTTACAAATCATACTCTGCATATGCAAATGTTTTGTTTATAAATTGTATTTCTTACATTAAAGTTTTTGAATCTATTTGGTAAACTAGCATTTACGTTTAACAATTATTTAAAAAGACATCACTGTTTTCGGTAAATGTGACACAGGTCTGACCAAAGGCTTCAAGGCTTCCTTGAACCAAGCCATTAATTTAGCATCCTTTAAACAACCCAACCATTATTTGAACTCTATACCTCTATTGTCTGATCCTGGAACGACATGTTATACTCCCCACGGATCCCTGTCAACAGTTATTAAAACACCAGACGGAACAACCAGAGTCTCTGGGCTTGTTCGGAAGCCAATACTTGTCTGGATTTTTGGGATTGTCTACCCATGAAATGTTTAAAAAATGAAGCTGAGAAATCAGAAAATCTGAAATTTTGGTATTCCTTCTAGGAACTTCATTGTGAGATTCTTGCAAGTGAATTTTCAGCAGGTTTAGTTTCAGAAACACAAAGCATTATTTAATTTGCACCAAGGTTTGTTAAGAGTGGATGACCCAAAACTGAAACGTTAATCTGAGTGCCTCAAGGGCGATTTTGAGGTACCCAGCTAAAGGGAAAGAAACATAAAACCGCTGACTACACACATGCCACTGCTGAGTACTTAAGCTCTCTGGCACAACATAAAATATTCCATTATGTTAAAAGTTCCATAAGGAAATATACTGAACCAGATGCTGAAGCAAACCGACATTACCACAGTGGAAAAAGAATGCAAAAAATACAGTCCAGCCTTTTGACAGACATTATCATGGTGCTAGGCATGTGTGTGAAAGAGTCTTCTGGGTCTCAAAGTACATCTCAAATGGTCCGTGACATTATACAGACCATTCTAACCAATGGAATTCTCTTGTGGAAAGAAGGATTTTTTAAAAGACATCCTAAATTCAACATCCTTTAGTGAGCTGCTTCAAGAAAAGAGCACCATGTTAGTCGAGTCAACATCCAAACAGAACTAGAAGAACGTCCAACCCTCATAACAGGATGTGAACAGTAAGTGCGGCAATGCATGAAGAATCCAACATGAAGTAGTATTCACAAAACATTTTACTTCCATGATGAAACAGGATATTGAAAGAAAATGTAGGGAGGGACTTCAAGCCGAAGAGTGGTTTCTGTAGGACAGGTAGTTTCAAGGCATGGGACTGAAAAATAAGAGTACTCGTTGACGTCAGCTGAAAATAAAAGCCATTTCAGAGGCGGAGCAAGTGACTTTATTTTGATTAAAAAGCAATGAAGATTATCTTTTCATTTTAAATTTCCTTTCATTTCCCTTTTCCTTCAATTTTCCTATGGAATTATTGTACACCAATGAATAATTCACAATTAAGACCAGGAACATGTATAAAGAAAGTTCACGCAGAGCCATTACGAACAGTGAACAGTCGCAGCTGTTCATTCCAGTTGGTTGAGTCACAAAGCTCCGGTCATTACCTGATGGCAAGTCAAAACATCCTACGGTGCTGAAACATCTTACACCATTAATTTCACACTACAGTTAAACACTCTTTTGATCTACACCTCATAAAACTCATCTACGTACAGTTCTGCTGCTAAAAAACACTTGTATATTGTTCAAAATGATCCCACATACACATTACAACTCTTAGATCCCTTACACTACTAATCTAGTAGAGATGTTGAAAGGAATGACAAAGCATTTGATCGTGTATCAGCTTCAATCCATGGTTGGATATGTTTGCAATTTAGATTCTCATGAGATGCATAAAGAAAAAGAAAAAAAAAAAAAAAAAAAAAAAACCTAAATGCAATGCATTTCTGGAGATCGTTTTATTCTGAAAGCCCTGGCATAATGTCTCAAACTCTGCTCTCCATTAAAGTCCATCTGCATGAAAAAAAAATGATGGTGTAATTTCCACTTATTAAAGGCTATTTTCTTTAAAGTTCTTCATAAAACTGTCAATCCTTTGAGAGAATAAAGAGTATTTGCACTACCCTTTTCACGTCAACCGTTTAATTCATAAACATCAATTTAAATTTAATCAGCTGTCTGATTTTCCAAATCTTCAGGCATCATCTTCACAATGAATCACTATTAAACTACACAAAAAGATGTTATTTGTCTACAGATGAATCAAACCTTTTAGTCACAGCAAATTAACACCATCTTAAATATAAATGTTATTGTGATAAATAAGTAAAATAATGACTAAAATAATTTCTTAAGATATACAGTGGGTACGGAAAGTGGGATGATCAGAAGAAATGGACAGCACCTGAGTTAAATATATGAGTGTGTCAGCAAAGGGTCTGAATACGTAGGACCATGTGATATTTCAGTTTTTCTTTTTTAATAAATCTGCAAAAATGTCAAGAATTCTGTGTTTTTATGTAAATACGGGGTGCTGTTTGTACATTAATGAGGAAAAAAATTAACTTAAATGATTTTAGCAAATGGCTGCAATATAACAAAGAGTGAAAAATTTAAGAGGGTCTGAATACTTTCCGTACCCACTGTATATTTAGATATATCTATTTGCCTACAGAGAATGAATAAAAACATTTTAGTCAAAACAAAGTGTTTTTACTGCCTAAAATTGCATTATCTTTGTTTAATGTCGAAAGATCTTAAATATAAAATGTTATTGTGATGAGTAAAATAATAGGGGCTTTCGCACCGGAGGAACCTTTTCATAGTTCCTAGAACTACTGGCTGATTTTACAACAACGATTTTAAAGGTCCTGTTTTTCGTGGTTTTTTGAAGCTTTGATTGTGTTTATAGTGTGCAATATAACATGTGTTCACGTTTCGCGTGTAAAAAAAACCAGTATTTTTCACATAATTTACTTATCTGTATACCGCTGTTTCCACTGTCATAAAAACGGGCTGATGACTTCCTTGTTCTATGAAGTCCCTCCTTCAGAAATACGTAACGAGTTCTGATTGTGCCAGCGGTTCCTGTGTTGTGATTCAACAGCAGCTTAGCGCACCTTGCCCGGAAAGTGCTGCACATAGTTTTACATGTGGATTATAATTTTCGGGAACCGAGTTAAGCATAAATTGTAACCATTGATCTCTAAGTACAGCGTCCCTGGGAAGGCCAAACAAAGGTGATTGGACTGCGGGATGAAAATAACAGCGTTTCGACGACATGGCGACAAACACACTCTACAAACGCAACTCTTGCTCTTCTCCGTGGGAGCACAACAAGGCCACGCCCCCTTTTTTTGTGTATTCCTGTGGGCGGAGGTTAGTCAAAAAACTGTTTTAGTGACGTAATTAAAGAAGGAAGTAGAGGGATGTAGTCCAAACTGGCCGTTCGATGTAGGGGACTTCTGTTAAATAAAATATCTTGCTTGGCATTGAACTTTGAGCTTGAAAATTTTACAGATTTTATTTATACTCTAACAACAACATTACACACTAACTAAAGTTTGAAACATGGGATCACAAAGAACGGGACCTTTAATTCTAGGAACTAAATTAGCTCCTACTTCAGAGTAGGGTCTAAACCAGCACTATCAGTGACGTAAGTGTATGTTGATTGGTCAAACGCATGTCAAACACTGGTACCCGGCATTTTTTAAAAGCCGAGTAAACATATTTACTTCACAAACATATAAAACAGCAATAACGGCATTTACCTGTTATCTGCAGGGTTGTGTTCTTTTCTCCGCCTCGATACTGAAAGTTATCATAGGAGATATCATCTCTTATGATTATGCGTTTACATTCTATCTCCGTTATCACGAAACCCACGACACACAACAAACACAGCTCCAATCACGGCATAAAGACGCTGCTGTCTGCTGCTTCAGAGTTCCTGTTGCCGGTGCGAATGCAACCAGGAACATGGCCCAGGGAGAAATTAGTTCTCTGGGAACTATCCTAGTGGCTAGTTCCTATAACTGAGTTCCTAGAACTATTTGGTGTGAAAGCTCCTAATGACAAAAATAATTTCTTAAGACATATTTAGATATCTATCAATTCGCCTACAGAGAATGAATAAAAACCTTCTAGTCAAAACAAACTGTTTTTACTGCCCACAATTGTATTTGTTTAATGTCAAAAGATCTTGAATATGTTGTGATAAAATGACTAAAATGATTTATAAAGTACAATGGTGTATCTGTTGAGAGTTTAATATTTATAACAGTGCAACTACACTAAGTAGTCCAGAACACAGTCTGGCAAATACATTTTATATTCATTAATCTTATTATACAACAGTTAGTTAGTGACACGCAAAGCTTGATTAGCTTCCCTTGGAAATATTTTCATTGGCAGACAAAAGATATACAAACTGACTGGCCAAATTTTGTCTAAAATGTTTGATATCAGCTTCTTGTGTGAATCACAGCCACATTCATCTTTATCATATATTATACCAAGATACTAATTGTCTTAACATATCCTTCTTTTGAGGCATAAAAATGAAATAATGGACATTAGATTTTACAGGGAAACTTTTGAGCTTACCAATCTAAATATAGCACACAACTGCTTGACCATGACCACTTCGTGTGCAAAACTGGAAGGGCGAGACAGATGAAATCTTTTTCAGCTCAATGCGCCCACCCTCTGAAACGCGAGATGGGACTGTCTCATTGGGCAGTAGGGGGTCGACCAATACAGCTTGAAAACCCGTCCAGAAACGCCTGAAAACCAGTCCAGACACCCTCTGATCAGCTCATTCAAGCTATAATGTTTAGCCCGTTTTCTGCATTCACACAATGCTTTTACAGAGGTGGTAATGACAAGCCAGATGCCACCTCTCTGTTTGAGTATAGTACACATAGTAGCCTAGTAATTAGGACACACAAAATCACCAAGTTCTTTCGCCTGAGAGAGGCAGTATCTTGTCACGACCCTCATTTGCCTGAATCTTTCAGAGACAGAACTGGAGAAGTTCTGCCCGAGCGAGTCCCGACTAAACGCTAGAGCAGCCCCTGTCTGTTTTTGACATTTATCAGCCTTCTTGCTGCGGAGCAGACACACACACTTCTTGCGTTGCTGGCAAATCCCACAGCTTTTGGGGAAAGAGCGGAAATATTTGGCCTCACAAAACCGCCCGAAACCAGTGGTAACGTACAAACGTCTCTCTCCTCTCTTTCAGCTCTCACCCTCAGTACTCTCGTAAAACACTTTTTGTACAACACTAATTGTTTTCTTCTTCCGTCTGCGGGGTGCATGTCACATTTATATGGGTTTATAGATGAAAACTTTTCTTTGCATGCAGTTTGGAACATCTCCACTGAACTTTGAGATGTTTGCATCTGGAGTGACGACAAACGTCTTCTGAAATACATCCGTCTCATCGCTGAAGCACAAAGACACAGCTGCAGGACTGTAAAAAAAAATTATTGCTTTACTGTACCTGGTTTTCATTACAGTGCTGAGAGAGGGGGACCCCGTATCATGCACGCCCCTCCGGGATGTTTTTACTCATGGCAGTATATTTCGCCCCTCTCGTTCTCTGTCTAAGCTGTAGGCTTTATAGATTCTTTCCATCTGAGCCTGGTCATCCTAAAGTGCTTAATTAAAACGCTTTCCCCCCTCGTATATATTTCTTTTTTTTCTCTCCATCTCACCGCAGCTCTGATTTAATGCTAACCGTATGACTTTGCCTGAGGGTCGGATTGACGTTTGTAGACACCCTCTGCACACATATCAGCATTGCTCAGCTGTTGATTTTATTCTTGTTTCCCATTACTGTAAGTCTGGGTAAACTGTGTTGTCATCTTTTCCTCTTCTGGCTTGGCTTTTCATCTGCAAGCACTTCAAATTTTGTGACAAGCAAGTAGCAGATTTGTAAAAAAAAAAAGTGACTGAATTGACTATAATCACTATTAATTAAACGGTAGTTATAGTCTTATGAAATGACTCAACCAATTCACTGAAATAATATATTTTAGACTAATAATTTGTTCACTATTCTGAAAGTTCAAAGTGTAAAGACTTTCCATTCCTCTAATAATTCAAATGTAAATTTAAACTAATAACAAAATAATAAAAATTTCATTACCATTCTAATTTGTTCACCATTAGGAAATTACTACCAGATTTAAAGGAGGTGTATATGACTTTCTTCTTTCTGATGAACACAATCGGAGAAATACTAATTAATATCCTGACGCATCCAAGCTTTATAATGGCAGTAAGTGATACCAAGGTGTATGAGCTGAAGAAAGTGTCTCCATCCACATCCATCCATCATAAACGTACACCACACGGCTCCGGGGGGTTAATAAAGGCCTTCTGAAGCGAAACGATGCGTTTGTGTAAAAAAAAACAACTTGTATCAATATTTAACAAGTTATGAAGTAAAATATCTAGTTTCTACCAGTCCACCTTTCATATTCAACTTCTGAAGAAAGTGTAAACTGGCATTGCGTCAGTTAAGTTTTTTCCGTAAGTTGAATAGGGAAGGTGTAGGACGTAACGCAAGCGTTTTGAACTGCAAGAGTTTTACACTTTCTTAATAAGTTAAATACGGATGGCGGAAGCTAGATATTTCACTTCATAACTTGTTAAATATGTTTTTTTTTTTTTTTACACAAACGCATCACTTCGCTTCAGAAGGATTTTATAAAGGATTTGTGGATGGACGTGGATGGAGGTACTTTCTTCAGCTCATACTCGTTGATCCCGCTCATTGCCATTATAAAGCTTGGGTGCTTCAAGATATTTATTAATATATCTCTGATTGTGTTCATCAGAAAGAAGAAAGTCATTTTAAAGTGAACTAATCCTTTAAAGTTTTCAACACAGCATAACGTTTCTGTTACCATTCCACAAAATGATTTTTCCAAGGAAAACATATATATTTATATGTCATGTAAATTAGATTTAGGTTCTAATGAGCTGATTTGTGACTGCAACAAACTGAACTGATTGAACTGACCATAAAACCTATGAATAAAACCATAATAAATAGCAATATCTGCGCACATATGGCTTTACTGGAAGGTTTTAGATCATTTGATATGGCACACTGGAATATCTGGAGCCACTGATGTGATGACATAATTTATACAAACTTTTCGAAAGAACCAATTTGTGTAAATGAGACAACCTGAGAGCATGAGTGTCATCAAGACCAGGTCTGTTCTTATGAAAATCTGTGCTATGATTGTTACATTTAAACATAATACTTATAACCTCCTGCAGTCCTCTAAACACCACTCATCACACACCTAAATAACAGTTTTACTCTTTTACAGTAAAGGTGTTAAAGGCTGCTATTCCTTCAAAGCTGTCTGGCTTTCCAGGGTCAAGCTGTTAGAGGCTGGATCACCTGTGATGCCGTAACTTATCATTATGGAAATGTGTACGCAGACAGTATACATTAACAGAGTTATATGAGGAACAGGTAGGGCTGAGATGCCTCTGTGTTTTATCCCACAGGTTTCAGCCATGAGACTAAACCTGATTCTGGCACTGTCACTCTTCGCCTGTCTGACCTTCAGCCTTGCAAAAGATCAGAGACGTCTCTTGGCACGAGGTAGAAGACGAGGTGTTGGACCAAAACGAGCAAGAAAACAGACGTCTACTATCGCCTTGCAGCAGGGAAGATCGCCAGAAAGCAATGGACAAGATGGATCTATTTTCATTGAATCTTACAAAAACACAAAAGAGCCAAAGCCAAACTACGAAGTGACTGCAGGTCAGTGTTGGAAAAGCTACTTTGAAACTGTAGTTTGTCAAGCTATGAACTATTTGTAATTTAAATTAGGTAATTAAGCCAGTTGTGTTCTTCATATACAAGTGAATATAACATAATTTGACAATTAATAGCTGATGCCAACTTTTACTGTTTTCATAAACACATTTTTTTGTAATATATAGATCCAGTGTGTGTGTGTGTGTTTCGCTGTCATTACGCAATGAAAGTTACTCAAAAAAGCCATAAAAAAATCAAGTATACATTGAGAGTCTTCAAATTGCCCTACTGGGGTTTGGAACAGAGTGGTTAGTTGACATGGCTTAGTACATGACCATTCTGCCCAGGGTGGTAAGGGTCAGGACTGAACTCTGACCACATGATTATACACTGGCAACATGTGACAGTGTGACCCTGCAATTCGCAAAACACAAACATTCAGTTGCGCCACAGCAAAAGCATGGATGATACCACCAACACACTGTGTAAGTGTCTTTAGCATTAATGTCAATAACAGATCTGTAAAAATCAGAAGAACAGCACAAATGTGGTCAGTAAGACCCTATTAAAACAAAAGAAAAAACACTACTTCCCAGTAGACACATTTTACTACTCTATTGCTAGCATGTGTACACCATTTTAAACTGCTAAGATCTCTGTAACTTGAGAATGTAGATAGAAGCGCATACATATTTGCCATGTGGAAAACAGTGTTGTGGCTGATAATATATAGCCATTTTACAGCCAGATTATACGCATTGGATGAAAAATTGGGCCAGATGGTCCTTAACAGGCATGTTAGCTTACAAAATCGTCGAACAGCCCTGTACATGCATAATGTGGCTTCTGTTGCCAATCAATGCATTTTTTTAAGTTAATTATTTTTTTATGACTCACATTTTAAATAAATAATTAATCACATTAAAGGGTTAGTTCACTCAAAAAATCTGTCATTAATTACTCACCCTCGTGTCGTTCCAAACCCGTAAGACCTTCGTTCATCTTCGGAACAAATTAAGATATTTTTGTTAAAATCCGATGGCTCGGTGAGGCCTCCACTGACAGCAAGCACTTTCAAACACCCAGAAAGCTACTAAAAACATATTTAAAACAGTTCATGTGACTACAGTGGTTCAACCTTAATGTTATGAAGAAATGTTGAAACACTTGTGATGTACAAAGCCTCGTTTACTGAAATCACATGACTTTCACGCTCCAAACCACTGATTCAAAACAAGAGATTCGTAGCTTCATGAAGCAGTGTTTCAAATCGGCCATCACTAGATATTGTTGAATAAAGTCGTTATTTTGTTTTTTTTGGTGCACAAAAAGTATTCTTTTTAGTACCTTTCTGGGCATTTGAATAAACTTGCTGTCAATGCAGGCTTCACTGAGCCATCTTAATTTGTGTTCTGAACATGAACGAAGGTTATACGGGTGTGGAATAACATGAGGGTGAGTAATTAATGACACAATTTTCATTTTTTCACCCTTTAACATGATCAAAGTGACAGCCTTGAACATTTTCAAGGTATCCTGGGAAAACCAAAATTAAAATGAATCAAACTGATTCACAAGAGATTTGTTGTTTAGAAATGATTCTTTGCAATGACTACATTGCAACATTTCGAAAACTTCACCTCAATTTAATTTTGTACTGTTTTGCATTAGTAAGCAGAAATCAATCACATTTCTGAGTTTCTTTATTGTTTGTATAACTATTCCAGGAAAAACAGAGCACTGTGTATTTCGAGGCATCACCATGTATGATAAAACAGTGTGGTCACCGAAGCCATGCGTGAATTGCCTGTGTTCCAGCGGTGAGGTGGTGTGCGACCAAATACTGTGTCCTGCCCTACGGTGCCAACTCAAATTTCAACGAATCGGAGAGTGCTGCCCAATTTGCATCGACCCAGGTTTAAACAAAGCATGGAATTAGCACTGTCCGCCAGCATATGTTATAAATTAATTGTTATGTTTGATCTCTCCTTATCTTATAAATGCACAATTTCCATGGTTTCAGTTGTCAACGTCGCCGAGTACTCTGGTGACTCTCCTCTTCCCAATGATCTCGACGAGCACAATACTAGAATATCACAAAGCCAGAAAGACATACAAAAAAAGAACGAAGAGGAACGAATTCGCAAAAAAGATGCTGAACGCAAGCAGAGAAAGAAGCAGAAGAAAGACGAAGCCAAAAGACAGAGAAAGTTAAAAGAGGCCAAAGATGCTAGAGAAAAAGAGGAAGAGCAAAGGAGGCTACGAGAGGAGGAAGAGGAAAGAGTGGCGGCAGAAGAGAGGAAGAGAAGGACGGAAGAACACAGGAAGGCCGAAGAAGACAGGGCTCGTAGGCTAGAGATGGAGCAAAAAGAGATGATGAGAGCTCTGGAGGAAGCAGCCGAACGTGCCCAGGAAGGACTCCGTGGGGACGAGGCCACTGAAGATGAGGACGTGGTTTGGTTGAGGGGAGACGTTTTTCAAATGCCACCAGTGCCACCAACGAGAGCAGCAGGTCCTCCTCTCTTAGCTCTCCAAGAGCCAACTGAACCAGGTGAAGAGGAACCAGAAGTAATTGAGGAGGAGTCTGAGATGGTAACCACATTGCTGCCTCCAGGTTGTTCGATTTCTGATGTCACTGTCACCTGTGAAAATGCTAAACTGACGGGTATTCCTCCACTGTCCATCCCTGAGCTCAAATCACTCAGCCTACAGGGTGAGGAAGGCCGCATCCCCAGATAACCCCTTTACAGGTCGTAAAGAGATACAGGCACTGCAACAGAACTTAGATCACTTATCTAAGACACATGCAAGAAATTAAGCCTAAATCAGTACAAATGCCAGTGTATACACAGTCCATGTCCATGTATACAGATCTCAGTAAGGCTGATTTTGATAACTTGTCATGCATTATGAAATTACAGGCAATGAAATCAAAACCATCCCCGCTGGAGCATTCAATGGCATTCCCAACCTAGAATGGATTGACTTTGGGAAAAACAAAATCTTGTCCTCTGGCATTGACCCACAAGCATTTAAAGTAAGTGAAAAATACAAGTTTACTGCATACTTACATTAGCAATAAACACAAACTTTTTCTTTTGAAGAGAACAAAAATAATCTGACCTCTGAAATAATCCAACTGCAATTTTCTTGCCTAGTCAAATTTGCAATTGTTTCGATGATGGAAACATTCATGTTTCACACATTAGCACCACACATTTGGTAGACTGAACAGCTGTGGTGCAAAAAATGGTGTAAATATTGTGCATGTTCATGCCATTTAGTTGTATCAAACTTGATGTAAACTGACCTTAAAGTGCCAAAAAAAAAGAGCCTTAAATGTTGCCAATAATGATCTTGACAATCTGGAAGGCATTTGACCAAGGCTGCAAAGAAATAGCTACTATCACATAACGTTGATGGAAAAGTCTGCTTAATGTAGAGAAAATAAAAAATGTAAAATCTGCCTGTTGACAAAACAGACCCAATATGACTGCCTCTTGTTCAGAAATTCATATGAACATTACGTCATGACTTCCAGCTGAACTTTAGGTAGATTAGAGAAGCAAATGTTTCTTCCATAATGGTTTGAAGCCGTGCAAAAACAGTACCATCTGCAAACCTGACAGACTACACGGCTTTCTCCAATGTTTCACTCTGTTCTGTTCATAGCCATATGGCTCTTACAGAAGTTTAACAACTCTTGCTCTAATATAAACACTTATACCCACTTGTACTTGACACTTTTAGCCATGCTTTTTTTGCACAGCCTTTCAAATAAAAACAAAATTCCATGGCATGTGTTCAAGAGAAACAACAGGGTATGCTATGCTAGTCTCTCCTATTTTCACTGGGTTCTAACCAGTAGAAATATGCCCAGCATCTGAAACAAATAGTGAAGTTTTTGAAAAGAAAAAAAAATAGTATATATACAGTACCCAGACTGTGTGTACTTGGAGTTACAATCAGATATATATGATAGCGATATGGCATATGGAGTCCAAACAACTGCTCGTTTAGTCAGCTTAGGGATTGATAACCATGAAATCATATGCATCACAAACAAAAACATACATGTCTGCACAACTAAGTATCCAAGGCATTGTGAGAAAACCAAAGTGGAAAACTTTCAGTGAAGGATTCGAAAGCATATTGTATATGACCTTTATTTTTTCGCACCTAAAGATTAATGATGTGCTTTTTATGTAACTTTCTTTTTAGGGTCTTAAATTCCTGTCTCGCCTGTATATGGATGGAAACCTTCTGGAACAAATTCCCTCTGAGCTCCCATCAACACTCCAGGAGCTTAAGATGAATGAGAACAATCTAAAAGAAATTGAGGAAAACAGCTTTGAAGGTAAAACAGTTACAAAAACTTGCTATGTAGAAAGGTTAGCATAAGCGGAACATCTAAAAAAGGCTGACATTTAATCAGCTAATACTAGCATGATGTTCCTTACCTAATGTTGTACTATGAAAACACAATATTTTCACAAATTGCTTCATAATTCCTGGAAGGTCTCAGCAGCCTGGTTACTTTGGAAATGGAGGGGAACTTGCTCAGTGAAGGTAACGTCCATCCACAGGCCTTTAAGCCCCTCAAAGAGCTGACTTACCTTCGGCTAAGCAGAAACCATTTCCGTACCATTCCTCAGGGCCTACCTGCATCTCTACTGGTGAGTTTTGAAAATAGAGAACTATTCTGAAGTCAAGGAACATCAAGAAATAAAGAAACCCATGACTTAGTCAAACAATCTTGTTCGCTACAAATTTGTGGGCAACAAATCAGCATTGGTTTTACAGTACCTGTGGGAAACCAGTGGCGCTAAAACAGCAATTATGGCAAACCAACACCACAACTTTACCACAAAGTAATTTAAAGCTGCTCAAGTCAAACTTAATTGCTTTGTCAAGTAAAAACTGTATTCAATGAAGCAAACTGCATAATTTACTTTATAATCTCTTTGATGTTTAGGAATTGTACCTTGAAAACAATCTGATTGAAGAAATCTCTGAAACAGCATTCAACCACACCACAAACATCAACGTTGTTGTGCTACGACATAATAAGTTAGATGAGTCGAGTATTGCGCCTTTAGCCTGGATCAATCACAGGTACGTGTCCTCAACAATGTTAACAATGAAACCAATATTTAGGCAAATGTTGTCCACTTTTGTTCTATTTTAAGCTCAATTTGCATATTAATAACTAATTTGAAGACTAAATTGAAACAGGTGACATTTTAGCTCATTTAGCCTCTGGTTCTACTGGATTGTGGGTGATTAGTTAATAAGTTTTTGCACTGAAATATTGCATGCTAAAGTGGTGCAACAGTTGTCCTTTGGAAGAACTTTCTTGAAAAGTTTCTAGAAGTGAAAAACCTTTTCTGTTTTTTTTTTTTTTTTTTGGTTTTCAAACACATGATCTCTTATTCTACTTTTTTCCACTGTATCTAAAAGGAACCTGGAATCTATAGATCTCTCGCACAACAAATTCTACCTGGTTCCATCCTTCCTGCCAAAATCGCTGGTTCATCTGGTTTTGGCCGGGAATCAGATTGAACGCATTCCAGGATACGTGTTTGCACACATGGAGCCTGGGCTTGAGTACCTCTACCTCTCTTACAACAAGCTGGATGGCGACGCTGTTGAGCCAGAGTCATTTTTTGGCACCTTCAACACTATGACTGAACTCTGTCTAGACCATAACCAGCTTACGTCTATTCCCATGGGAATTAATGAGATGACAACATTACATTTCCTACGACTTAACAACAACAAAATAAGGTACACTGCTAGAGTAGCATGTCTAGTTTGTCATCATTTCCTGATATATATATATACAAACAGAGAGAGAACAAAAACCAGATAAATTTAGTTATGTAAAATATTAAAAATTGATTCCAGACAATTTATCTTGAAACAAGTTCATTTTCCTTTTCAGTTGGCAAATAACTGTTTTAATTTTAATGCATGCTTAATACAAATAAAAAAGAAAGTTAATCCAAGATACTTTTCCTGAAAATATAGATAGTTAATATAGGAAATTTCGAAGTGATTTTTGCAACATTAGGAGAACTTTGAGATTGTTACATTTTTCGTCCAACAGGCATATTTCAGAAGACGCCATTTGCGACCCCTTGAATGACGATGACTCTCATCTAGTTGCTCTTCGCCTCGAGAACAATTTCCTTGACCCACGGAAAATCCCACCCACGGCTTTCTCCTGCGTCCGCTCCTACTCTAGTGTTGTTTTAAAGCCTCAGAAGATTAAGTAACTGTAAGCTTGTCTACTACTATTATAAACCACTAAAGACAATAAACATAAACCTAATTTGATTCCTGTGAAACGTGCAGTTATCATGAAAAAAGTTTTTGTCCCAAAAAATTGCTACCAGAGGCAATTCTTGCATTGAATCTCTGTTCGGCATGTTTACTTTCTGTCTTGTTTTATTAGATTTTATAAGCCTCCACTTAAAAGTCAAGATAGGACGAAACATGATGGATCATGGCAGAATGCTGCCGTTGTTCGTACCTGTCTAGACGTGTTTTTGTAGGATGCATGGATCAACTGTATAATACTTAAAGAAGAAAAAAGTTGCAGACTATAACTTTGTATTCTATGTTGAGATGTATCTGATTCTTGTCATAACAGTATTAAGTTTGTCTGTCGTAGTGAAGAAAAACAGGATGCATAGTTTTTCTTAAGTGTTTATAAAAGAAGGCAGCCAAAATCAACCTGCTTACATAATGCATTTTTCTACTAAGACAGGACCAATAAGGACGTGTACTACTGATTGAACTGTGATGAATAATTGAAAGATATCTACATGGTTCAAGTCATTTAAGTGACCACAAATTATATATGTATTTGCTTAGTTCAGAATTCAGTGGGAAAATCAATACAGCTTCAATAAAACAATTTCCAATGTATTTTTCACTAATTTTATCCAAAAGTAAGAGTTAAATTAGGCTATCACATAAACAGATTTCCTAAAACTTCTTTCTTAAAATATCTCAGTACCATCTGCGATCTATAAACGTTCAACAGAAGTACTGTGCAAATGGAATCGCTGCAGACTGAAGCACATTAATGACCCCTGAAAATGATCTGACTATGACATCATAGTCTTCCGCTCCTTCTAAGATCCTTCTAAGATTCCGAGTTCTCACTACATCATAGCCAGTGAAATGTGGACGATTACTGAAAAATGCTTCTGAGGTTGAATTGGGGTTTTCACTGATTTTAGACTACAACTAAAATGAGAGGAAAGAATAAACAAAAGAAGCCTGGAAGGGGGATCATCTCAGAATCTTTCCATGAATTTACCCATGATTCAGTGCTAGTCACACGGCTTTTGTTTATTTTTATTTTGGGGGGGGTAAATAACCTCCAAGTGTCTGGGTACAGTTAAATCTTGCTCTATATTTAGAGGACAAGCAAAGCTGTGGAAAACCGCCAATATATCTCAAGACTGCGCAAGTGTTTGCAAGGTCGAGACATTTCCAACATGGTTCGGCACATCATAACACTACAACAAATAAGATTGTGGGTGTGAAATACAAAAGAATTAGAGAGGGATTGAGGGAAATTACTGGTACTTTTGAAACATCCACACATTTCTACCTTTCCTGAACCGGTTCACCCTCACATGTTGCGTCTGTAATAGTATCTACATCATTTTAATTTACGGCACCAACTCGACATACCACAAACATTTATTGGTTTGAGGTTGGTTATCATTTCGGAAGGAATGCCGGCCAGTGAGACTCGGGAGAATGAACAGAGAAACCATGAGACATAGGAACTTCCATCATCTCAAAACCCCCAGCCAAAACCAAGCATATGTGGCGCCACCAGTACTGCCCCGTGAATAGAGAGGGGTCGCGTTTTGTGCTGCTGTAAGCAAACAGCACAGTAAAGTCTGGAAAAGTTATTATCCAACATTTAGTTTTAGATTAAAGGTCCCCCATGGATTGGGAATTACCATATTTGTCCCATGAGCATTCATTCGAAGAATGATTTAGTCATGATTTAGTTTGATTTTATTAGTAAATTGATGCCATTTCTGGCAGATGTCAAATGCAGTGTGATATAGAGCTAAATGGTCTAAATTTCATTCTAAATGGTCTGATTTGGGTCAAGCAGAAAGATTTGCATGCCCAACAATTTGAGTTTGATTTGAATTCCAATATAAAGTTAAAAAGTGAAAATATCATATCACTATCAGTCATTACATCACAAAAATTAGTATTTGATCTAAAAAAGAAGCCCAGAAATAGCCCCACAAATTATGCAATACTATGCACTCTAAAATATTTCAGTACGTCAAAAGTCAGATAAAAGAGACCACCCATTGGCAATGTAAAGAATGAGAGAATCCCAGACTGGCCATTGAAAATTTAGGCACACAAAATTGGCCAAGTGTCAAGTGCTGATGAGAAACATACGGCTGGTAACAATGAGTGTTCAGTGCTAGTTAAGCATCCAGCAGAGCTGCGTGCAGTTCCTACCCCTTATTCTGAATCTGCTCCTTGAACCAGCAGCATCTTTTCCATCCCCATTCATTCAAGGATCTCATGCTTTGATGAGCGTGATCTCCACCTTTCGGGCTTTCGTGCATGCTGCATTTAAGGACCTGTGCCTCAACAAATCTTGACGGCAAAACTGATCTCATCCCTGGAGGCTTACTTGAACAAGGATTACACAGATTCGTCAGGTATGTTGTCTTCATTTGACTCTAGACTAGAGATAAGTGATTTCACCTTAGTAAGTTTATATGAAGCTCTATGTCTTAGAAAAATAGACAAGGAACAGCTGAATAAACCAGACAATATTTCATTATACTAATCAGGATAGTATAAATTTATTTAAAAGTGTTGCCGTGAAACATTTACAGATAAATTCTTCATCATTTGTGTTGTTAAGCAGTCCAAAAACAGTGCATATTTCTCTAAACTTTGCAGTTTGCATTTAAATGTTTTAAAGTATAAATATCAAAATTGTAATATTTATTAGAGCAGGTGAATTCTTAACAGGTTTTGATTTAAATTAAGTTTTTGGAAAAAAAATACAATCATACCAAATGATGAGTTAGATTTACCATGAAATGTCATGTGGGTGGCGTCAGAAAAAATGAGCAACATTAACAGTTCTTAAAAGTCTATAAACTGTGAGCCACGTTCTAATACGGTGATGACTAAGACGTCCATAAACAAGATTGCTCTATAAACAATTGTTTAAGTACAGCTGGTTCATTTTAACTTCTTTTTTAAACAGCAATCATTAACATTTTCTCCTCACAATTATTTCATTAATGCTACTGAATTGAATCTGGTTCAAAATTTGTGCAACTAAAGAAAAGCAAAAACAAAAAATAAATCAAGTCACCACAAAAATATTGCTCAACTATATTTCAGGAGCATCTGTATTTACCATAAAGTGCCATATAAGCCATTCATAAAGAATATGTCTCTTTACGCTGTGATCAGTTCCCATTGGCCAATTTCAATGTGATGCTAACTAATGAACCAATCAGAATCCTTGGGATCCAATTCAAGTTTTCTTTTCCATTATGTGAAACAATTCTGTTACAATACAAAGCAATATAACATGTTCAGTTTGACAAAGTGTAGGTTAAACAACTGCTTGTGTTCATGTTCGCAGGGCTAACCATTCATGACTAAAGATCCAAACAAAAGCTGCACCATGAAGGTACTTTTACTACTCGCCCTACTGACATTATGTCATGCAAAACCATACACGCATATCAACGTCATGGACTTCATCAAGCATCATGACATCATGCAACAAGACGCGGGTGATTATGATGATGACGACGACGACGACGATGATGATTATGACAATTATGAAGATAACTTTGTTTCGGACTGTCCCGAAGGGTGTCGGTGCTCAAAGAAAGTTCTCCAGTGCTCAGATCAGGGTAAGCACTACATTATACTACTTTAAACAACTAATTCACTGACTAGTCATTTTGAGAGGTCGACCAGTTTTAAATAGTTGAAATTTACTTCAATTTACAATATAGTTTTGATGCTTTTTTACAGTGGGCTGACGGCATATTGTCCTTTCACTGTTAGACTGTTTGCAGTAATACAAATATAGACAGATGCCTTAAGATGCATTAAGACAGAAGAAAAAAAAACATTTTAAAAATGCATCATTCTGTTATGTTCCATCTAGCTGAATTTTGAATGCATCTGATCGGGGTAATTATTATATAGAGTTTCTTTCTAATTTGTCAATTAGTCTTTCAGGCAACCCACTAAAATGTGCAGCTTTAAACATCTCTAAATTCTAGTCTATAAAATCTCACATCTCAACATTTTTTCAAAATGCAAGACTGTTGTGCTTACAGGTCTGACCAAGGTGCCAAAGAACATTCCTGCAAACACGTTGCTCGTCGATCTCCAAAACAATGACATCACTGAAATCAAGGAAGACGATTTTAAAGGCTTGGAAAATCTCTATGTAAGTAGTAAACACTCCCCTTAAATGCTTTTAGGGCATGTTAAGAGTTGTGCTCTTATACTGGGTTTACACAAGGACATCTGGAGACATGCAGTGGTAGCGGAATTATGTGGAATTCTGGACACATATTTGAGTGTTATTGATTTTGCATCTACTGAGGACTGTTTCATACTTGTGGTAAATATTTGCTCATGATTAGTGGTAAAATGGTTAAAAGTTCTTGCTGTGCAAGAAAGCAAGAAAGGGAATAAACTACCAAGGGCATGAAAATGCACACAGCCCACATCTTGAAAAACAACAACAACAACAACAACAACAACAACAACAACAACAACAACACAAAGTTCTATTTAGATTTCCAGAAAATTCCAGAATATTCAAAACTCTCAGAAAATTCATAATGACCTCAAATGACCCGGTCAGACCAATAGTTGTTTTAAAGGGTTAGTTCACCCAAAAATGAAAATTCTGTCATTAATTACTCACCCTCATGTCGTTCCACACCTGTAAGACTTTCGTTCATCTTCAGAACACAAATTAAGATATTTTTGATGAAATCTGATGGCTCAGTGAGGTCTCCATTGCCAGCAAGATAATCAACATTTTCAATGCCCAGAAAGGTACTAAAGACGTATTTAAAACCGTTCATGTGACTACAGTGGTTCAACCTTAATGTTATGAAGTGATGAGAACACTTTTTGTGCAGCAAAAAAAACAAAATAATGACTTTATTCAACAATATCTAGTGATGGGCAATTTCAAAACACTGCTTCATGAAGCTTCAAAGCTTTACGTATCTTTGGTTTCGAATCAGTGGTTCAGAGCGTGTATCAAACTGCCAAAGTCACACGATTTCAGTAAACGAGGCTTCGTTACGTGATAAGTGTTTCGAAATTTCAATGGTTCACCACTGGGGGGTGTGACTTTATATATCTGTATTGGTATGGTTATGTCATCTACAAAAAATTATTTAAATAATAATATTCATGGTATTTTATGTGCAATAACACCTGGAAATTCCCAGAAGATTTTAATAAGCAACACTGTTTAAGTTTGCAAGCCATAAAAATGTATGCAAGCTGTAAAATGTCATTTTTAAAAGTGAATTGTGATCAATACAGAACTAATGTTTATGAATATCTACAGTCATGGACATTGTACCTTTATTTTTTCTCCTTCTGTATTTGCAGGCCCTGTTTCTGCTCAACAACCAGATATCAAAAATTCACCCAAAGGCCTTTCGCAACATGGACAAACTCAAGATTCTCCACCTGTCATATAACTTGCTGACACAAGTCCCTGAGAACCTTCCCAAGAATATTCAGGCATTGCGACTGCACGACAACAAGATCAGCAGACTTCCAAAAGGAGCATTTAGGGGAATGCAAGACTTAAATGTTTTAGGTAGGTCTCCTAAGTGATGATCTTAAATATGGTCAGAGTCATGCTTAATCAGTTTCATCGGTTAAACTTGCTTCAACACGTTGAGCTGTATGACATGCATCATTTCCCGATCCCATTCTTCTGTTCACTCCATCATGACCTCATTAAAACCCGTTATATAATCAGATACATGATCTTACACACAACAAGCTCACTTCAATCAACTGACCTCCATGGATCTCAGGTAATGTACAGTTGGAGAACACTGTGCCCCCTAGTGTCTAAATTATGATCGGCATTTACAGGCAGAAGTTTTAAAAATTTGGCAGAAACAACGGAGAATCATCTGGGAATAGGGGATACTGTGGTGCTGTAGTTAAAAATAGGGCTGGTAACCAAAAGGTCACTGGTTCAAACCCAACAAGGAGTGATCCAAGAGTTTTTGAGTCACACTTTTCTGCCTAATGCATATTTGTAAATGAATCTAGAAAAAACAAGAGGTTTCCTTTTCCCACATCTCTAGAACTGAGTGCAAATCCAATTGCAAACAGCGGGATTGAAGCGGGAGCTTTTGATGACATGGCGACTCTCTACTTGAGAATAGCTGAAGCAAAGCTTACAGCTGTTCCTAAAGGTAAGAATTATCATTTTTTATGAAATTCAGGAGACTATTACCCCTGAAAGAAAGTCTCAAAAGACGCTTACAAATTTGTCGATTCAACGTAGATCAAACAAGAACCCATTTGTGCCTCTAAGCACCTCAAGTCTAATAATAGAGATTTTTATTCATCTAAATCCCACAGATCTCCCATCTTCCCTCACCGAACTTCACTTGGACTATAACAAGATCGCCAAAGTGGAGTCAGAGGATTTTTTGAGATTAAAAAATCTACAGAGGTAAGGTAAACTTACTCCCTCTTGTGGACAAAAAGCAGAACACAATATTAACTTGTCTTTCACAGGTTGTGGCTTGACTTCAATCAAATCAAGTATGTGGAGAACGGAAGTTTGGCTGGCATTCCCAAAGTCAGAGAAATTCATTTGGACAACAATAAACTGAAGAAAGTTCCTCCAGGTTTGAACAACCTGAAATATTTGCAGGTAAAACACACAGACATGCAACAGAAACATGAATAAGACATGATGTGTGCAGAGATCTAATCCACTTCGTTTCCTCTTTTAGGTGATGTACTTACATGCCAACAGCATCGCTTACGTTGGAGTAAATGACTTTTGCCCTTCGAGAACCCGGGTTAAAAAAGCCCTCTATACTAGGATCAGTTTATACGCAAACCCAGTGAAATACTGGGAGATTCAGCCACCGACTTTTCGGTGCGTATCCAGCCACAATTCGGTGCAACTGGGTAACCACAGAAAGTGAGCAAAACGGTACTAACGCATACCATCTTGCCACGGGAGGGCAGAATTATAGCTAGTCATGAACTTCATTCTAATTTTATAAATTATCCTTTCATGTCTTCATGGTGATGTACAGAACATAATTTATCCAAAATCCAAGAGCATCCGCAGAGACTACAGACTCGTTACTTGAATTTGGTGAGGATTTCGAAGATTTCGATTTCCAGTAAAGACAGAATCAGCTACACTGTGTGCAATAGTAACATAGGTTTTCATAGTTATTGTTTACATTGAAATCTTTTCGACTTTATAAAAGCCAGAGAACAGTTTTTTTAGGATCAGGTGCTAAAGAAATTTGTCCCTTATGTATTGAAGGTCAAAAAATACATTTTAGCTTAAAAGAAACGACTGTCTAGACTCAAAGAAAAATAAATACAATTCGCAAGGCCAGTTCGTTTATTGTTCTACTTCTTGTATTTTAGAGAATGGGCATTACTCATTGGTGCTTATTAACAGTTTTAGTGATAAAAAAAAAAAAAAAATTATACTGCATGCTAAATTTTCATTATATAACATTTTATTCATTGCCAGTGTTTTCTCTGAAATATTGGACATGGACATTCTTGTCAGGTCATAGAAATAGTGAAAAACTGACCTGTATGGACCACCTGGTTGGTTGCAGTTTACACAACAGTTAATTGTAAGTGCAAACCAGTGTTTTCTTTGCCAGCGGTGCTGTGTTATTTGTTTCAAATTCAGATATTGTTGTTTCTTTAGAAAAATAAAGAAAAATGAAAGAGTAAATCTTGTTGGATTCAGAATGTGTACATCTGTCCAGCAATAAAACAAAATACCACCAGATGGAGACTTCAGTGTAGGATTGGACCCGCTCTTCAGGACATAAATCTAGCAGTTGGATAATTCAATAAAACTGAAGCCCCGACCTGCAAAATAGTAGCTATCCATGAGAGGATGTTGTGTTTAATATAGCAAGGCAATTGTGATATTTTGTTGAAATCAGGTTAATACACTATGTAAGTATTATTGACATTCTAATAAATTTGAACTTGGTCAAAAACAGTTTCCAAGTAACAGCCAATCTACAGCATATTCTTGCACACTGGAGGTATCCTTAGGACTGAAGCATGGCAACTGGTAAATGCTTTAGTCCCACAGAAATCGTACCAGTCCTGGATAATGTGATTGCAACTTGGCTTCGCACAGCATGTATACACTTTAATCAGACTACAACTGGACTCTGGGTTCTGCCAAAAGACAGGGAGGATACGCAGCAAACGCAACACAAGCGGTAGTATCCTTCCACTCCGTATAATTCATTCAATTACGCATTGTGTAGTTCATACTCAGAGAGATTAAGGCTGTAACTTGACTAAACAAAAATCTGTACAACTCACTCATAAAGACAGTCACTTGCTGACACCTACTGGCATAACAATGCACCTCTGATGCACAAACACAGACAAGTGGAAGGATAAAGTCATTTTACAATATTTATATAATTTAATAAGCATTGTAAAATTAATGGATAGTGGGTCTCATTGTGAAAAGGAACACTGTGTAGTACAGCAAAACTACAGCTAGATTTCGATCAATCGCCTCATTATAAATTTTGGGTCTGAACGGGTTAAGATGGGGAAAAAAAACAACACAGAGGGGTGGCGGCGAGAGAGAGAGGCTCTGCTCAGGAAACATATGGAACAAATCTTCAGGTTGGCCTGATCTGCTGCTGCCACGTCTTGCATACCGGCGTCTCCAAAAAACTCACAACAGGTTTGGATCATTTAGGATCTCTGAGCCCCAGAAAACACCTGAGGGATTCGGACACACAGGATTGAAATTGTTTAAAGATACACCAATGTGTTTCATTCCCACAATCAGTGGAAACCCTCGGATATGAACAATCCTGCACACTATTATTTCCACTTGTATGACGAATCGATCATTTTTAAATATCTGAAATTATCAGATATTGTTGTAGTTTTATGCCTCTGGTTAATTGCGTTTTTTGTTGTTGTTGTTGTTGTTCTTGTTTAGCTATTAAATGGCTTTGGGGTCTCTTGGACCACAAACAGAACATAAAGTTTAACTCTCACAGATCCAAATAAGTAAGCTTGTGTAAAATTTGAGAACAGAGCCGCACACACCTCATGTTTTTTACCCCCATCCAATTTCCCTCCAGAGGAAATACTAGTTCAAATACCTTTGAACTAAGACAGAAAACAACCACCCAGCTAGTTTTTATCAGCTCATTTCAAGAGAGCCACCAGACCACTTCCCTCCACTGGAACATTTTCCATTAAGTCTCTAAAACACTGTTTTGTCCAGACACACGTTTGTGGATTCATTAGTTTTATTAAAAAAAAAAAAAAGATTCAAATGACTCATGAAATAAAACTCACGGTACTTGCATGCAGACCAATAGTGCTTACACCAAGACTTTGTATTGGTCATCAGTTAAACCTTTATTTAACTGTAAAAACTATTCCGTATTCAACATGTCAAACTAAGACATCTAACTGATCTTTAGGAAGCATTGTACAATAAACTAACAACTGTCATTATAATCAATGAGTATAGAGCATATCGCAGTCTAAATTCTCATCTATGCGACTGCAATCGTACACTTGCTTTTCCCAGCACATAGTGTGAGAATTAAAATGCAAAGCATATGTGCATTTGCATATTCCCCAGAAGCGATAGTTCGCTTAATATTGGCACACTATTGAAGAGCGTTGCTCGTGCTTGTGCAGATTGCATGCAATTGCTAATCCTTCCCAAGCCTAAATGTTATTGTAAAGTCATATATCTACCACAAATAAGCCAAGCTAAAGTTTATCAAAACCAAAAAATATAGCTTGCCAACACAATAACACTTTTATTTCACTTAGTTTTCACCCCCTTCCATACAAAAAATGCCCCAAAAGAACCTCTTGGGATCACAATCTTAACCCGCAGTAGCGCTCACGCTGCAGAGACTTCTCAACGTCTGCCATGTGGGCAGCAGCAAAAACAAATCTTCCAGCTGACAGAATGAGTGCTGAGGGGTCTGTCTAGCCAACTCTGTAAAAAAAACTGAAAAACAAAAAAACGACACTCTGTAGACGGGTCATGAGAGACCGTCTGTGGTTTAACTCTGATACAGTACAAGCACTGGAAAAAGTAGTCATGTTGCAGAAGGCCTCCATAAAATGAGCTAGAAATGTCTAAACCAATTAAATTGAACCCACTTAATTATTGCCAATGCATTTTAGGCCGTATTTGCCAACTGTCATCTTCCTTCTCGCTAAACAAAACTTTGGATGAACACTGGCTGAAGTTCTTGTTTTAATTGACTGTACATGTATAGAATAGTATACATTTAATTATAATAAAATATAATTCGTATTATATTAGTATATAACTTTAAATCTTCTTGTATAACATTAGCTGCACTAGTGCAACACCTGTTATGAGTCTGGCCTTAATTTTGTGGGTTAAATTTTTTACTGTCCACATGCAATAATGTGGACTGGATACTAGGCCATTCCTTCCAGAAGTATGTCTGGAAACTTCAGCCTCAACTCAACTCAACAAAAGGGGAAAAGAAGAATCAGATGAGACCACGAGGCTTTACTGAGGTCACCGAACACATGCAACCAAGCGCTTCCAGAATCATTTCCACGGCAAAGAGGCAGATCACAATCTCTCCCAAAACGTCTAATGCTGCTGTGGGGGAAACCACAGATGTAATCTTTCACGCTCGTCCCAGGAGAAAAAACATTTTCCCCGCTTTAGGCAACACCGTTCAAGCCGAAGGGGTCCCCTGCTGCTGGGTTTCATCACAATTTCACTCGGCCTCCCACAGAGAGAATAACAACCCCACAGGTATGATATCATGATTTTAAAGATAGTACATTATTTATGGCTTAGTAATGAAATCACTTTTGTAATAATTTGTGTGAGATTTCTGCAAGAAAAATATATCATTGACATTGATGTTTCCAAAAAGAACTGCTTTGAGCATGACAATAAAAAGAGGTATATTCATATTCCTCTTACATTTTGGCAACCCACATCTAAAACCTTTTTATATCTAAAATTTAGTATCAGTTGTTAAAGAATTACACACAGAAAAACAGATATTTTCTGAATTTTAAAAAAATGTGCTTAACTAGACAAACAAGTCAAAGGGCCATTTAAAATTCAAACATTCCTCCAGATGTGGTTTCCAACTATGAAATATATTTCTATGATTGATTAATGAAAACGAGCTTCAAATTTGAAGAATAAGTCATTATTTAATTGAGCAACATTAAAATCATAGCCAAAATACCAACACGTCAAGGTTCTGCAGAAGACAAGAAAATTACTTGAGAGAGAGAAACTGTCATACTGAGCAGTTACAGTAGTTAAATTAGATTTAAAAAAAAAAAAATGTAAACCTCACTGTATTTTTTGGATCACTTTATCTAGCTGTTTTGCCAGCTCATATTAGTACTATGACCAGACTACATTTTTTAAGTGTAGGAGAATATTACATCAAATATAAACAATCCAGACAGAGTTCTTTTATATTGAAAGGGAGTGTTCACCTCACCAAAATTGTTGTTTGTGTTTAGAAGTGAAAAAAAAACAAAAAAACACAAATACCTATTAATACTAGGTCACAACTGAGTCATAAGCTTCTCTTTCAACAGGCACAGTAAAAACCCTGCTGAGATAATTCATCCCAGACATTACAACAGAAGAGAACACTAAACAAAAATCAACATTTACAGAAAAAAAAGAAGTCATATTGCCCAAAGTATATGCAATTAGGGGTGTTTAGTCTTTTGTAAAAGTACCAAAATGCTTTAAGTAGACCAAAAAAAGTGAATAAAAACACAGTTCTTGTTTAATTCAGCCTCAAAATCTCATTATTTTATCTTAGACCACTTTCTATTCACACTGTTTTTTTGTGGAACCTAACCCACTTAAATATTATTGTATTTTTCATCATTATATTGATTATTTCTGTACAATCAACGAAATCAAAGTCCTAATAACCTCGTTATACAATTCTGTTTTTTGTCTGTTCCAAACAGATATCAGGGAAAAGCAAACTAAACCATGAAACCATCACAGATTTTGACTATACTATCTCTGTATTTGCTCTCTGGAGCTCTGGTACTTTCTCAAGAGTCTGAAAAGGATTATAACGATTACGACATAGATGACAACACGTTGCCTGAAGTTCCTCGACTTTCTGTAACTCAACAACCTGATTACGATGCCCAAATAATGTTTTCATATGAATGTGCCACAGAGTGTTTCTGCCCATCATCCTATCCATTTGCCATGTATTGCGACGACCGAGAACTCAAGGCGGTTCCCAACATCCCAAGACACGTCCGCCACTTGTACATTCAGCATAACGACATAGAGGAGATAACTTCAAAGTCTTTCATTAATGCCTCATCCCTGAGGGAAATAAACTTCAGCTACAATAAGCTGCAGTCATCTAAGGTGGATAAAGATGTCTTCAATATACTCAAAGAACTCATTCAGTTACACCTTGAGCATAATAATCTGGAAGACATCCCTTCTCCTCTGCCAAAAACCCTTAAAAGGCTTAATTTGAGCTTCAATAAAATTTCAAAGATACCGGCTGACGCTACACGAGAGCTTACGAAACTTACAGTGCTGGATTTGTGCAACAACAGACTAACAGATGCCGGTATTAAAGGAAAGATCCTATCTGGCGCAAAGAGCCTCATGCAAATCAACATGTGCAACAATAAGCTCAAGTCCATGCCAATAGACCTTCCAGAATCGATCCAGCAGATATCACTGGAAAACAACTCAATATCCTCCATACCCGAGGGCTACTTTAAGAAGACTCCCAATCTGTTGTCCCTACGCATGTCACACAACAAACTCAAATCCGTTGCATACACTGCCTTCAACTTGTCCAAACTGATAGAGCTCCATTTGGGCCATAACCAGCTCTCCAAACCATTTTTTGTCCCCAGGACCTTGGAACATCTGTATCTAAATCACAATGACTTTAAAGGTACAAATGTAGAATAAAGCATGATGGTTTATTCAAGAAATGACAGTCATACCCTTACTTAACTCAAACTAAAAAAATGCTATTCTAAAAACACATTGGAAATTGATTGAACTGCTCTACTGCAGTGTTCTCCAACCCTTTATCAAATCTATTCTAATAACGACATATGCTAAAATGACTTCTTGTCTCTTTGCAGATCTGAATATCTCTCTAATGTGTCCATCGCTGGACTTCGGCAACCCTAACATGCTGACCTACATTCGTCTCGACAACAATAAGCTGAGAGGACCAGTGGACTACTACGCTTACAGATGTTTCCCAAGGCTGAAAATGATATTTTACGGCAACCAAAGGAAGGATGATGAAGATGACTCTGAACCCAAAAAATATGAAAAACCCGACCGACCAAAAAGGCCTGGGGCAACAAGGCTATCAACATAGATTTTTGAGATGCGTCATACAACTATACTTTATTCAAAGTACAGGAATAAAACAGGACTTACGATTTAAATATAATTAAACATACATATATTAGTAAATTTGAACATTCCATTCCTTGCTGCTTGAACATTCTATTTGATTTTCTGCATGCATGTGTATGCTTTGATGGCTCTCAATCAGCATAAATTTAATTGCTATTTACGGAAAGTTCTGATTCAAAGTTTGCTTTGTTTTGCACAGTCACTTTTCTCTCCATTAATACAGTAAAAAGCATTTATCTACATTAGTACATTGCACTGCAATGCATGTAAATGTAATTAATAAAAAAATACTCTTTTTCTGCAAAATTAAATCAGAAAAAGCGAGAGTGTAAAATTCTACTGAAGCTTAAAAGTGTAGGATTCAGCATAATGCAAAAAAAAAACAAAAAAAAACAAAAAACAATACAGCAATGGTATTGCATGCAAATATAATGATAGAACATTAGTTTACTGGAATAAACACACCAAGAAAAGTGAAACGCAATACATCACCATAATCACAAACAAATCCAGCTGTTTTCTGTTAAACACACTGTACAGTCATGGCCAAAAGTATTGGCAGACATATACATTTTCGTGTTTTGCAAAGTCTCCTGCTTTAGTTTTTGTGGTATTGATTCACATTGTTCCCAGATGATTGTGCAGAGTGATCAGATGCATTTTAAATAATTACAAAAAGCTTCACTGGCCAGAAAAATGAACTTTAACACAAAAACCCAAATTTCACCTTTTTGGAACTGGCACAAAATTACCAGCTAACATAATTTCACAAATCAAATCATCAGCACATGGGAAAGTGTGAACAAGTACTAGTCAGGTAAATCACTCTATCATTCTGACTGGATTATAAGAGCATACTGATTAGATCACCATCAGTCAGGATTTGGCCCTGAAGCTGATATCCAGCATGCCAGAGCGAATTGCAGAGGTTTTGCATATATTTTTGCCAATAAAAGCCTTTACACTTATGAAAAGCTTATCATTGTTTTCCAATATACCATAAGCTGCAACTTCATGGACCCTAATAATCTGTCTGTAATAGGAATGGGCATTTTTCAAAATTATTGTATTCGAATTTTAAATTAAATGATGTTTAACGAGAAAGACTTTGGGCCCTATCATACACCCAGCGCAATGTGGTTCCAGGCGTGACGCAAGTGTTTTTTGCTAGTTTCAGTCCAATGCAGTTATCATCTTCACGTCCTGTGCCACATTGTTTAAATAGCAAATGCATTTGCGCACAATTGTACGCCCATGGGCGTGCTGGTCTCAAAGCGAAGTGTTTTCAGGTGCATTGTTAGCGCGTTACTATTTTTTTAAAAGCAACTGAAATAGACTGCACCATTGACTAACTGAAACCTGGTCTAAAGTCAATGGAGTAATATTTGTTTTGTTATTTAAAGAGTGTGTTAGTAATGTGCCTATAGACTATGTGGGTGCACACCGTGCATACCAAATATTAAAAATAAAAGGATTACAATGTAAAAGATTATTATTGTATGCATGAAGATAAAAATGCTTTGGCGGAATCCGGCTTTTCTCGTAGATGGTCTGCTCACACGCTTTAACCTCACACACGAGCAGACCCGTTTCCTCACGATAGACGCGTTCAGTTTTTGCGTTTGCAAATTCCACCATGTAAATAGCCAATCCGCCACGGCACGAGCACAACTGCCATTTAAAGGGAATGGGAGATTAGACTCCGATTGGTTTATTGCACGTTACGCCCAAAACACACCCATGACTCATTAAGAGAATAGGGACAACCCTTTTAGACCATACGCCGGGTGCGGCGACCATTTTTTCTGTCCTTAAACTAGCAAAAGTGGACTTAGACACGCCCTATGTGCACTTGGCGGTGCCCTTAGACCATGCACTTAGATCATTAAAATATGGCCCATTATTTTTTAATCAAAGTTTTTGTCACCATTTCTAAACAAGCTTAGGATTAAGCAAAATACACAACAAGCTTACATTATATATTGAGGTTTGCTTTTAGCAACAATATGTTTAAACAAAAAATATAAAGGACAAAAGCATTTAAGCTAGGAAAAAACGCTAATAAAGCAGACTGCCCTATTTATCGTACAGAATGTACATATACACTCGAGAGTCGACACATGGTTATCGTGTTTCTATTGTTTCTCATGTTCATGTTGAGAAGAACAATAATATCCATATGCTCGGGTGAACGTTGGCTCCACAGTCTGATAGAAATAGGTAAGGTCGACTGCAGAGAAAAGGCGCTACACTGACACAGACTTTGCAGGGACACAAAGATAACAGAGCTAAGTTTCTTACAGCACTTTTCTGTTCTTAAACCAGCATCTCCCTCAATGAAAACTTAAAGGTAGCATCTGATATCATTTTGCCATCAGATAAGTTATCTTCTCAGCTCACTCGAGGGTACAGCTGTGCTCACCTGCAGTCGTGAATGCAGTGATGAAGAGCTCTCTTTCCTCGTTCGACTGGTGTTTGGATTTCATGTGATTTCTCATTGTGGTGATAATATTATGATAACTCAGTTTAATTAATTCATTTGATCAATATTAATTCCATTTTGTCAGATCATTTAGTGATCAGATACAATCAACTTTTTAACACGCTCCACAGTGCCATCCAGTGCATTTACTTATAACTGTGAGTTTTAGTTTGCGTGCTTGGGATTTATCATTGATTCACTGCATTTACGGCCAGCAAAGCATCATGTATTAAAATTCTAATTGTATTTTTATTTTTTGAATATGCGACTATTCGTGCACACCCCTAGTTTGTATTCGGACTAGTAGCACAGTCAGAACAAACAGTCACATGCAACCATGTCAATCAGAATGAATCCAATATAAATTTCATTCGGTTTGAAAGAGGTGGTTACATGAATTGAAAACTGCAACTGGAAAGTTTTGTGCATGTGCAATGATGTAAAAATGGCGCAAAGACATAGGACGCATGGAACAAGCTGTTGTTGTTGAAGTGTCTTGACTGTTGTTGTCATTTTAAATTCTCCTTCTAGTCATTGTCTGTGAAGTGCTGTAGGACAACGTCCCAACAGTCCTTGCTTCAGACTCTCATCGACAGATGCCTTGTTTTGGGTGTGAAAACAGGCTTTTTACTGCTTGATAAATAAAAGAAGCATGGCACAAAGCTTCATGCGCTCATGATCTCCTAGTCAGAACCCGAAATAGATAAATATTAAGTCTGCTTATTAAAACAAAAAAAGAAACAATGGTAGGAGGATGCTAGTAAATGGCGGGAAACTCTGTATATTCATGCAGTGTTTGCATGTCAAAACATCAATTCCGATTTGAAGCATAAATGCGCACATCAACTCTATCAGTTTATTTAGCAATCATTCACACTATGTTCATATTCATCAATCAGAATGATTTAATTCCGACTGAAACAAAAACATGTGAAAAAATAAATCTACAAATCCTGATGCAGCAAACTTTGCAAAACAAAATTTATCTCACAGCCAATACTTTTGGCCACGGCTGCAATGCCATTTTTGGCCGCTATACTTTAAAGACTTTAAAGACAGCATTTATTGGAAAACGATAGATATTAAAAAAACGATAACTGAGTTTAAAGTGTGAATATCGAAAACTATCATTTATCAAAATCATTGGTCAAATAAATTGTTCAAATCAATTATTGGTCAATCTCTACTAATTATATAGAGCCTCCGTGACCAACTACCGTTCACAACCCATGACCAATCAATAATGAAAATGTGTAGTTGTGCACATTCTTACACTCCAGGTCTTTCGTGTGGATGGGTTACGTTTAAATATTTAGAATCCTCCAAATCAAGTCATGTGGTGAAGAAACCACCCTGACGGAGAAATGTACCACAGAGGATCAGCATTGTAAAAACATTTCTAAGTATTTGGCCCCTTTCCTAGTACTGTAAATTTTTACAGGTTGGCATAATTGCTAACACACCTGTAATGTTATTCATTCTCAATTTCCATCTCTTTCTCTCAAATTTCCATGTTTATTTCAAAGGGCCGAGGCGCCTTTCGTCTTGTCTTCATGTACAAAAATGAGAGTAAAACAGTCACATGTTTCTTATTAAACATGTTTTTTCTTCACCTTGATCTTCAAGTGTCTGCTTTATAGAGGAGTTCTGTTTCTCTTTTATAATCCATTTTATGTTTTTAATAAAATGTATCTAGGCAAACCTGTAAATTACACAAAACAGACTGAAAATGCTTAATCACAGTTTGAGACGCATAGCAATGGACAACTATAATCAACAAATTTTGGAAAATCAGACATTATCTATCCTAATGTCCTAACATATATCCCAATTACCATTGTCCTCCAATTGTCTCGTTACAAATTTCTGCAAATCTAACCAAGACAAACTGACTGTAAAATGTTATCGAAACTGGAAAAGTCTTAGGATCCCACATGAAGCAAAATGTAAAATGGACAATGTAGCAAAGGTATAGAGAATGCACATCTTTAATCAAACATGTTGTCCTCCAATTGTCTTGCTTCTCTGAGAAATTTAAAGATTAAATATAGCTGCGAGCAGCGATGGCGGGCCCAAGCCCGGTGGCACCGCCACCCCGGTGGCTTCAGGGCAACTGTGCACAGCGGGCAATAGGCACTTAAAACGGTTAAACATCAAAGGACTATGTCAAATTCACTCCACATTTACTGCACTACAAGGTGCCACTATAGAGCCCCTCCTCCCTGCCCATTTTCAAAGGATTACATGTGCCAAGTTTTAACATTATTCTGATGAATTTTGAAGCAAATCAGGTAAAAATAAGAGGGTGATCTCAATGTATGCTGAAAGTGACACATTTTCTGCTTCCAGTTGGTGGCGCTATGACTTTGAATCACAATAGTCACATCCATGTGATCAGCCTTGTACAACGAAGACTAAGCCGAAGTTTCATCAAAATCAATTAATGTATGCAGAAGTTATAACACTTTGTTTCCCTTTTCTTGCCATAAATTCGTTGCCTCGCCACGGCCAAACCGTTTGAGATATCCAAAATCCGTTTGCAATTAAACAACTTCAATGTGTTAGCAACAAGTTAAAAAAAGCTTGGTGTAAATTGGATAAACCCTGTAGGAGTAGTAGTATAAAATTCATAGCCTGTTTTTTCAAAAAATTAACATTCAAACCAAAATAGCTGACTTCCTGTTGGTCGGAGCTAATGAATGTAAATTAGAAAATTGTCCGGCTTGATGAGAACAATATGTGTACCAAGTTTGGTGACTGTAGGAAAAACAAACCCCCCCACTTTTGTCAAAAGGTGGCGCTACTGAGCCCCTCCACCACGCCCATTTCTATGGCTTTGTCCATGTCTACTGGTTGACAATATTGATGTGTGTGTCGAGTTTCATGCAATTTGAAGCATGTTAAGAGCCTCAAAAACACTCAAGAATATTATTACAGTTTGACCTGTTGCCATGGCAACAATATTTCAAATATCAAAAATCCTGTCATAGGTCTACATCTGCTGTGTATTGACATTACACTGATGAAGTTTGAAGCAAATCAGGTAAAAATAAGAGGGTGATCTCAAAACATTTCAAAAAGTGATACACTTCCTGCTGCCAGTTGGTGGCGCTATAACTTTGACTCACAATAGTCACATCCATGTGATCAGACTCCTATAACGAACACACTCGTGAAGTTTCATAAAGATCAATATATGTATGCAGACGTTATAACACATTTCCTGTTTCCTTTTTCTCGCCATAAATTCGTTGCCTCGCCACGGCCAAACCGTTCGAGATATCAAAAATCCCCTGGCAATTTTTAATCATCAGTGTCTTGACTTCATGCTGACCGAGTTTGGTGGCGATCGGATTAATCGTCTAGGAGGAGTATATCAAATTCCAGAGCATGCGTTTTTCAAACAACCCTTAATAGCTGACTTCCTGTTGGCGTGGTGTTTAACTTAGAGCACGAAAGTTGTTCGGCCCGATGAGGTCTATATGTGTACTGAGTTTCATACTAATACGTGCAAGCGTGTTTAATATATGGACCAAATTTTCAGACTTTTTTCAAGGGGGCGCTGTCGAGCCCCCCTGCCACGCCCGGGTACCAGCCTCTCCGGCGTCCTAATGGCCGCGGATTCCAATGTGTGTGCCAATTTTCAAGAGTTTTTGAGCATGTTAAGGCCCCCAAAAAGCCCCGGAAGACGGAAAAAAAATAAAAAAAAAAAAAAAAAAAAAAATAATAATAATCCTTAGAAGAACAAGAGGGCCCTGCGCGAATTTTCGCTTGGGCCCTAATTAGGCACAGAGCTAAGAGCCAAACATGCCTCAATTTTCCTAGAGATAAAATTCTGAGCTACAAATCTCCAAAGCAAAACTAAAAGTCCTTTTCATTGCCTTCTGCTCTCTTTTACAAAGTATTTTTTTTCCAGAGGACCACAAACATGGCCAAAACCTGCAGGCGACACAGTGGTCTGATCAGCTCAGATGGGAATGCGAAGGGTTAAGGTCTGTTCCATAAACTCCCACTTAAGGATCTCCTCTGGCAGCCTGTGGTGGGGCTTAAAATCCTGATTTGACAGATCACATTTTACTCACAGGCACCAAGAAAATAGCCAACCACTGCCTGCACTGCGCTTCTGCTCTTTAACGTGGCAGAACACATCACAGTCTTCAGATACAATGGGGACAAGGCTGAGAATGCTTATTTCAGCAGTCATATTGGCATCATGGGTGCTCTCAGCATCTGGTGCACACTACCACTCTCACAGGCATCACAGACTGGAGGATGTAGCACTTACTGGGGAAAGCGATGTAAGGGCACAGAGGAATAAGGTAAACTTTGTGTTTTTATTCCATGATTAATTGTTATCTTCTGTATAGACACAATATTTAGAGATGGGTTTGCTTTTGTCTACTGCTTGTCCAATTTAATGTATTTTGTTTAGTTTAACTACTTTTGTTTAGTTTGCTTGTTCCCACTAAATCATTATATATTTAAACCATATAGCACACATTAAATAGCAATACAAAAGCAATACAATGTATTAAATATAAAATAGTGTAAAATAATAATATACTTAAAAATGACCTACAATAAATGTTTCACATATACATTTTATATATAATATAAATATATATAACATAATAAAGTTAATTAAACTGTCCAAAATATTTATACAATTGATTAACAGATCTCTGTATATATATACACACACATACTTGAGCTATATAAAAATGAGAACATAATATAAATATAACATTATATAAATAAAAACTTAATAAACAATTATTTAAAAAGGTATTTATATAAAGTAACCAAAATATTTACACAACTAATTAACAGGTCACTGATTAAGATTATTAATGAATTTGCAGCACTGTAATGGATTTTTTTTTTTTTTTTAAATCAATGATTAGCGATCATTTTTGCTTCAATTCATATTGTACTATGTAACTAAAGATTTAAAATAACAGCACACATTAAAAGGGTTTCATCTGTTAAATTTCCACCATGAAGTTGGATTACTTCCATACACTGATGGTTTTGAAACCAGTCAGTTTTGTAAAAAACAAAAAAAACAATTGAGAGTCCGCTCCGAATCAGAGACGGACTCAACAGCTGCCCGGCACTGTGTGGAAGCTCTCTGATTAGTCAGCAATCTGTTCTGGAGGATTTCCCTCAGGCTCACATTCTCCCACCCACAGCTTCACACTAACTCATGGGGTCAGACACTGACAGGGTGATTTAACATATGCCTGAGGGCAAACAGGTCCAGACAGATACTCGTATCCAAGAGCATCGTCCAAACAAGCTGAAGGAGATAACAATTTTTCATAAACAGAATGTAAATGGAAAGGTTTACCCAAAAAAGAGGTTAACATAATTTACTCACCCTTATGTAGAGTTGCACAGTTAATTGTTAAAAAAAATCTCAATTCAAACACACACGCTTTCTTATTACTAAATGACAATGTTTCGGCTATGTCTATTAAACCTTTAACAAGCACGATCACAGCAGAACATTCAAATCTGCGTTTCCACTGTTTTTAGGTATGAAACAGCTTTACAAACAGCCTTTTCAATCACACAGTATCATTATTTCTGTGTTATAATAAATCAAACTGTAACAGAAAGTACTGGGATAAATGTTTATAGTTTGGATATAAACACTGATGTCTATGATAGCGATCAAAATTGAGTAAATCACTTTTTAAAAGTAACTTGATGCTTTAAATATTGCATAAATTACATCGTTACATAAGTAGGGGAAACAAGTGACTGTTAAAAAAATAATTTGTCACTGAATTAATCATTCAAGAGATTTGTTCAAAAACACTGATTCATCCAATAATAAACAAGTGAAGTCTTTGAGTGAGTCATTGAATCATTCATCAAACCATTTTTTTTTAAATAATTAATTCAAAATAAATAACTTTTTTTAAATAGACTGCAGCAATTAACAAATGACGTGTTATTTTGTTGTTTTATTTGTCTTCTCAGAATGGTGGGAGAATGGTGATCTCTATTTTAAGCAAACAAAAAAAAAAATCACGATTCTCAATTTATCCAGAATTGTGCAGAATACTCTCATGTTATTGCGAACCCATATTACGAACTTTCTTTAGCCTATGAAAGAAAAAAAGACATGTTTTCCATGCATTCATAACAAACAGGGATTGAAGCTTTCAAGATTCAAAAAGGATGCAAATGTGCATTAAAAGGGACGTAAAAGTAATCCATTCATGTGCTATATCCCAAGCTATACAAGAGCTTTCTGTGATGGAAAGAACCAAATTCAAGTCATTATTCACTGAAAATCTTGACATTTGTTCTAGCTGTCCTTGGCACATGGAAAAGTAGCCATGTTTTCGAGTACTCATTGACTCAATCTGGTCGCAATGGTTCACTGAGGAGAATATTGTCAGTGAATAACAAAAGCTATCGAAAGGGCTTCAGAAGACTTGGAATGGAGTCATATGGACCCTATTTTTGAAGCTTAAAGAATGTAGTTATCCTTCATTTTCTCCTTTTGTGTTTTACCGAAGAAAGACATACAGGTTTGGAATGACATGACAAGAGAACACAAATTTTTGAGTGAACTTTAACTCAATGCAAAGACCGGGAAGCTTCTAAAAACATTGTCTAAAGATAGTGATTATTGTTGTTTAACCTGAATGTGGCATCTTTGTCAACCAAAAGTACCAACCAATAAAGTCATTTTACAGAGAGCGACAGATGGCGACTACGAAAACAGCGCTCCTCTGCCTGCTGACACCCCAGAAGACTCCAGTCTAATGCCGCGTGTGGGAGACGCTTTAGGTAATGAATGTCTGACGCTTGGTCAACTGTTTGAAGGGAATGAGTAATGGGCTCTTTTTAAAAGACCACATGTCGCTCACAAGAGCCCTCACTGTAGGTTTTGTTTGTTCATGAGCTATGTCTGTGTCAGTAGGAAGTGGTAAAGAAAAGAAGCAATGTGTATTTGCCCATCCACCAAGTTTTATTAACTTGCCTGTTTTGAATAAATACTTGTACATGTTCCAGACCTTCCAACTTGTCTACTCTGTGTGTGTCTAACTGGATCTGTCTACTGTGAGGAGGTCGACCCAGATATGACGTCAGTGCCTGCTCTGCCCAAGGAGACAAACTACCTCTACGCTCGGTACAACAAGATAAAAAAGATAACAGCCAAAGATTTCGGAGATATTGGTGAGTTCTTCCTGACTTGACTTGCTCTGGCATTCTCGTTGTCCACCCTTTACTAATGGGAGAACAAATACAATTCTTCAGGACAGGATAAGGGATTACCCTCAAGGAGAGCAGGAGACAAACAGCTGCTTTTCAGAAATAACCCAGAGGTCCATTTCATCCAAAAGATTTCCAAATGTTAAGGGACATGATATATGAACTGCAATGTGATCACAAGAGATTGCAAGCTTTTCCGTTGAATAAAAGACATCGATCACATTTCTGAACCACGATGTCCTGCAAAGAATGTGTGTTGACAAAAATTTGGACATGTGGTAAACTACTCTGTTTGCAGAAGTGTAACATGGGTACAAAAAAAAGTTAACTAGAAGGAGCAGTCAATGTTTAAAGCGTTTTTGGGGGACTCATGCATCAAAGGCTTTGAAAACACTTTAATATCAGCCCACAAACCAAAATCACCAGAAAACCACCTTTGCTAAAAAACAGAATTGTGCAAACCTAAAGTTTTCAAGATGATTTGTTAAATATATAGGATATGCATAGTGGATGCTAATGAAACACTCATTAATAGGGTGACTTTGGACAGCACAAAAAAAAAAAAAAAATAATTACAGTAAGTACAAAAAAACTAACCACATGGGTGGCAGGAGTGTAATACCAGAGTCAAAATGTCTAGGTGTCTAACGTGATGCTTAACACTCAAGTTATCAATTGAATGCTCTTCTGTACATTTCCATTCATCTACTGTAGTGACTCTGAAGAGAATCGACTTCACTGGAAACATCATTTCTGAGATTGAAGATGGTGCATTTGCTAAGCTCACCATGTTAGAGGAACTCTCGCTAGCCGAAAACCAGCTGGTCAAGCTACCAATGCTACCAACAAAATTAATCTCCTTCAATGCTAATCACAACAAACTCAGGACCAAAGGAATCAAGGCAAATGCTTTCAAGGTAACGAGCCAAGAATTTTTAATAGGCCTATTTCAAATACATGTTCAACATTGTTCCAAACTACCAAGCGACATACAATATTCTGAAGTCTTTTTTAAAGGGCTAAACTCATTCCCAGAAAAAAACCCAACCAAATTACTTTGAGTAAGACAAAAACAGTCATGTTTGTTAATGTTTTAACATTTTGCACTCCAGTACTGACCAAAAACTTTTGATCTTCTTTGCTTACAGAAATTGAACAAACTGACACATCTGTATCTTGCTCATAATGAACTGGAGGCCGTTCCTTTCATTCCAGAGACTGTCCGGACACTTCACCTTCAGGTAATAAAGTAGAACAAGTCTTCTGGGCACAAATCATACAAGAAAAAAATACAAAACGTAAATATAAAAAAACACAACGTCTTAAAACAACTCTAGCCTCATCTGTTGCTTTGTTTACAGAACAATAACATTTCGTCCTTGACTGTGGACACCTTCTGCAAAGCTAACAACACTTACTACATCCGTCCCAACATGAACGAGATCCGTATGGATGGAAATCCTGTCATCCTCGGCCAGTACCCCAACAGTTTCACATGCCTGCAGTCTCTGCCAATTGGGCGATATCAATGAAAACAGAATCAAAGATTATTGGATAGCCAATGATGATGACTAAAACCGAGAAGGAAAAGTCATTCAATCTCCTGGTGCCTGTGCACAATTGAGTGCACAAAAGGTTAATACCATGAGAATCTGTACTATATATCTAATTATGTAACAGCTGCCCAAACACTTAGATTTCCTCTTGATACTGACTTTGTAGATGAACCTGAAACACAAGAATATCTTTATATCCTTTGTAAATACCACTGGAGGCTACTGCTTAGTAAAATGTGAGATCATGAACAGCAGCAGTGAAGCTTCTAGTATTCCTCAGAACTCTGTGAATTTCTGTGAGTACTTTCTAGTACTGTTAAAATGTCTTTCCTTGGTTGAAATTAAGATGCCTGCTAAGTTAATTAGGGGGCGAGGAACCCATTCCAAGTTCCAAGACGCTGGTCTTTCCCAACTGACCTTTTCATTAATTGTTTGAATATTATTTATATGCTAAATTTGTAATTACTACCTATGTGTGAATTAAACATGAATAGACTGTACAGTAAAACAATGTATGAAATCAACATATGTTCACTTTAGTTGTTCAAATACACTTTTTTCTAAAAATGTGTGACTACTTTGCCTTAATCTTTTATAACAGCTATACCAGGCTGCAGTTAAAGAAAAAAAAAACCAAAACAACTGTCTGCAAATTTCAAACCAATCAAGCCCAAAGATTGTGCACAAAGAAAGTTCTGGAAAAAGTGGGGTAATATTGTTCCATTTTACTGGCCAAATTGGCAGCCATTACAGCACAATGGTCCCAGCAAATAATGGAATGTTTTTCATACTGCCTCAGAAGCTTCATTCCCAAACTTTCACTGCCATTGAGTCTTGGAATTTGTTCCCAATCTGACATTCAGCAATCTCAGCAATCTTTCTCATTCTTATGAAAGTCTTATGATACATGTACACATTAGAGACAGCAGAGTAAGTCCAACTATAAAAGAAAACCTCACAAGAAGAGAAATAAAAGTATAGAACTTTGTTATTCCAGATATAATCTTTTCCTCAAAAAAGGTAAATAAATCTCTGTATTGGATAGATATTGATGCAAATAATCATATTCTTTCTATAACTTATTATATTATTATTATTATTATTTTTTATACCCATTTCCATTTCAAAATACTTTTCCAGACTCACATTTCCAAACCTCTCTGTAGATTACATTACATAAAGCATTAATACAGCATTACTTTCAGCATTATATTTGGTATAAAGTACAACCATCTGTAAATATTTTAGTTTTTTCATTGGTTTTCTCGAAGTGATAATATGCACTTACATGATGAAAAGAAAACACTTTATGACCTGCATATAATAACCTCTGACACATCACATTTTATACTGTAAATGTGGTTTGATGTTGCACAGTCACCAAATAGCAAAGTACAGTCTGATTTAGATGATTGTTTGCTTCTTTATCTGTCGTTGGTTTGAGTGGCATTTGAGTAAACAATCTTTTAGAGAATTTTAAAAGAGACCTGTTAAAGACAAACAGTTTTGTGTAATGAAAATGTGTGCCTTCAATTCATTTGTGTCTGACAATCACTAAAGGAGGATCACTAAACTTTTGCCATGAAAACTCTAGGTTACGTGAGCAACTTATTCACTGCTTCTATTGCTGGTTACCTGAAAGTGCTGAAATGTTTGACGCCTCTCCTCACATCTCTCAGAGAACGTCCTCAAGGTCCTGAAGAACAAGAGAAGATCTTTTGTGTCCTCAACTCTGCAAACAAGACGGTATTGTAACATTAATACCCCAGAACACCCAACACTGTATTGGTCACTTTGGTAAATTATACATTCTAATTAAAGATTTAGACTTTCTTTAACTACTTGATGAAAAACTTGACAGGAAAATGTCCTCCTTGATGTAAAATTCAGCATACAATATAGAAGGATAAACTGTGCATTTGTGTATAATCCCCTTCATAGGCTGACGTAACGAGACATTTTGAGATTTTCCATAGATTTACCAGGGGCCCAAAAACTGTGGCACAGGACACAACTTTCCATGACTCTTGAGTCTTGTCTGTGAAAACCCAATGTTGTAATGAGTGATGGAAAAATGGTAAGTCTCTGAAAACTAAAATGGATCCACTCCAAGAGTAAAAGACAGCAGCTTAATGGCAAGAGTTGGAGAAAAAGCTCCCTGAGAATATCTAAACACCAGACAATTAATGTATGCCTTACATTTTTTGGATCTGAGTGAGCTGAAAGTTTACAAACATTAATCAGGCAACTGGTTTGATTGACGTCTAACACTGTTTAAATAAAACCACAGACAAATCACCCTCATTTTTTACAGTGGCCAATTTCCACTGTATGGATTTCAGATTTGTTGATTGGGGACCTTGAATCTGTAAAAGTAATTTTTAAGATTTCCTAGAATGCTAACCGTTTAAGTTCAACAGACTAAACACACTGGAATGCCAGAATCACTCCACAGACCGATTAACGGCAAATCAATGTTTGGCTCCTTTGGATAATTTCACTAAAGTTGTCCCTTTAGTTTTTCTCATTTTCCCGTTTATGCTGCCAAGGACCTGTGGCATGAAATCTTGTACTAAGTACAAGAATACGTAATATGTTAGTTGCATAGGTTCCAAATGAGCAGATTTATAATGTATATCGGTGTGGTCGTGCTTCATCTCAAACTTCACACTTAATGTTGTGGTCAAAAATCAAAACATCAACAATGGAATAAACAACAATAGCAAACACCGCTATAGAGGATACAGTAATGATAATACAAAAAAAATAAGGGTTAATCACTCTAAAACTGTATCCACAGACATGCCTGAATCCACTTATGTACCTGACCACAAGAGTGCTCAAAAAATTCTTCTTAAGTTTACATGGGCCATAATGGTTATAAAATGCGTCTTCCTGAGACAACTCAGACTTATGCGAGAATCATTATCTCCAGTATTTTTCCGACTCTCTTATGCCAGGACAGACTCTCAGACCAGACAATATAATCCAGATGTACATTCAGCGACCAGGATGCTGGCTGCACTTTAGAAAAGGACCCAAACAAACCGCCGCCAAAACAGCAGCATTACTTCAAACTGTAATTTGTCATCTCAAAAAAAAAAAAAAAAATCCTGTGACCAAGTGGAACAACTGTAGGAGATACTATAGTCATGTCTTTATAAAACAAAAATGGAATCAAATTCATTGGTAATTCAAATGTTTAAGTGTAACACATTTTTATCAAGTAATATAATGTAGATTAAGAGATCTTAGAGGGTTGTTGGTTTAAAAAAGGATTTGAACAGTCAACTACCAAGTAGCATAAAGCAACAGACAAGACATGAAAGGATAAACTTAGCAGGATAAAAAGTTGACCACAAACATGAATCTTCCCTATTGGAAGCTGCAGGTTCAAACCTCAGCTCTCTTTTCAAGTATATTGTAAGAATGCTGTACAACACATGATCTGAATAACTTAACCTTCTAATTATCCCAGCTGTATTCTCTGTGAAAGGCTGGATACATCAACATCAAAAGGTGCGAATTTAATGGGAAGTGTTGTACTGTAATTGTCCAAGTAATGATAGGAGACAGAACTGTACTTTCAGTCCACAGTAATGTTAACAACGGGTAATCCGACTAAATTTTCCTAGGACAACAATGGCTTTCATCCCTCAGGTCTTTGGTGGAGTTGCCTGTGAAGACTGTCCTGTCTCACAAAGCCCAGTGTGGCCTTCAGGTGGTCCACATGTTTACTTTTTACAGTGCACACACTGTGGCGTGCAGTTGGCTGTCATTGACTTGCTGGTGCCATTTGTTGACAGTTTAATGAGCGGGACATGTTACGGACCGTCAACACAGCACTTTTAAACATTAAATCCACACATCATTATGTTGGGCGCAGCGTTCTTCTGAACTCAAATGACTGTACCTCATTATAGCACCAGCAAAGTAACTGACTATAGTTTAGAAAGAGTGATTACTCCAGCAACATAAACTAATCCTGCTTTCACACTGCTCTGTAGGAGCTTTATCACAAAAATAGAACAGAACAAAATGAATGGAACACAACAGGAAAATAGAATACAACAGAACGGAATTCAACAGAGCATGAGAAAAGAACATAAAAGAATATAGCAACATAAAACAATAGAATAGAAAAATGCAGAAAAAATAAAATGCAATAGAACTGAAAAGAGCAGAAAAGATCATAACAGAGCAGAAAGAGAATAGAACACAACAGAATGCAATAGAAAGCAGAAAAGACCAGAACACATCACACTCTAAAAAAATGCTGGGTTAAAAACAACCCAAGTTGGGTTGAAAATGGACAAACCCAGTGGTTGGGTTAAATGTTTAACCCAACTATTGTTTAAAAATACTGTATGGCTGGCTTAAAGGGTTAGTTCACCCAAAATGAAAATTCTGTCATTAAGTACTCGACCTCATGTCGTTCCAAACCCGTAAGACCTTCGTTCATCTTCGGAACACAAATTAAGATATTTTTTGATGAAATCCCATGGATCAGTGAGGTCTGCATTGCCAGCAAGACAATTAACACTTTCAAACGCCCAGAAAGGTACTAAAGACATATTTAAAACAGTTCATGTGACTACAGTGGTTCAACCTTAATGTTATGAAGTGACAAGAATACTTTTTGTGCACCAAAAAAACAAAATAACGACTTTATTCAACAATATCTAGTGATGGGCGATTTCAAAACACTGCTTCATGAAGCTTTCCGAATCACTAGATATTGTTGAATAAAGTCATTATTTTGTTTTTTGGTGCACAAAACATATTCTCGATGCTTCATAACATTAAGGTTGAACCACGGTAGTCACATGAACTGTTTTAAATAAGTCTTTAATAGCTTTGTTACTAAAGTGTCTTTCTTTCTTCAATCGAAAAGAAATTAAGGTTTTTGATGAAAACATTCCAGGATTATTCTCCTTATAGTGAACTTCAATGGCCTCCAAACGGTTGAAGGTCAAAATTACAGTTTCAGTGCAGCTTCAAAGAGCTTTAAATGATACCAGACGAGGAATAAGGGTCTTATCTAGCGAAAGCTCTTTGAAGCTGCACTAAAACTGTAATTTTGACCTTCAACCGTTTGGAGGCCATTGAAGTCCACTATAAGGAGAATAATCCTGGAATGTTTTCATCAAAAACCTTAATTTCTTTTCGACTGACGAAAGAAAGACATGAACATCTTGGATGACATGGGGGTGAATAAATTATCAGGAAAGTTTTTTTGAAAGTGAACTAATCCTTTAATTGTCTTGCTGGCAATGCAGGCCTCACTGAGCCATCGGATTTTATGAAAAATATCTTAACTTGTGTTCCAAGTGTGGAACGACATAAGGGTGAGTAATTAATGACAGAATTTTCATTTTTGGGTGAACTAACCCTTTAAAATTAACCCAAAATAGATTGGAAATTAAAACTCAGATATAATTACTAGAGGTAACAATAATTAATGAAAGGTGAACATTTATTAAGCAATTTAATAGATGTTTATTGTTTAATTATTATTCATTAAACTTAAAGGGATAGTTCACCCAAAAATGAAAATTTGATGTTTATCTGCTTACCCCCAGGGCATCAAAGATGTAGGTGACTTTGTTTCTTCAGTAGAACACAAATGATGATTTTTAACTCCAACCGTTGCCGTCTGTCAGCCGCATAATGTGGGTCAATGGGAACTTCTTTTATAAGAGTAAATAAAACTTGCTTAGACAAATCCAAATTAAACCCTGCGGTTCGTGATGACACACTGATCTCCTAAGACACGAAACGATTGGTTTGTGCGAGGAACCGAACAGTATTTATATCATTTTTTACCTCTAATACAACACTATGTCCAACCGCGTTCAGCATTCGCTTAGTGAGGTCTGATCGTGCTCTGACAACGGCAGTGATGTCTCGCGCATATACTTCAATGAGTGCTAGACATCACTGCCGTTGTCAGAGTGCGATCAGACCTCACTAAGCGAATGCTGAACGCGGTTGGACATAGTGTTGTATTAGAGGTAAAAAATGATATAAATACTGTTCGGTTCCTCGCACAAACCAATCGTTTCGTGTCTTAGGAGATCAGTGTGTCATCACGAACCGCAGGGTTTAATTTGGATTTGTCTAAGCAAGTTTTATTTACTCTTATAAAAGAAGTTCCCATTGACCCACATTATGCGGCTGACAGACGGCAACGGTTGAAGTTTAGGTGAACTATCCCTTTAAAAACAAATGTTCATTTATTAAACATATTAATAAATGTTAATTTCCAGCATATTTTGTGTTCATTTTAAGTAAGCAATACAGTCATTTTTTTAACAACAGTTCATTTAAATAAAACGATCTTGGGGCTGTGTTTCCCAAAAGCATTGTAAGCCTAAGTTGATCATGGAGACCATTGGTGGCAATTGTTTCTATGATTGACTTAGGCTTACAATGCTTTTGGGAAACACAGCCCAGCATGTTGGGCAAACATTTAACCCAACCGCTAGGTTTAAACAACCCAGTTGCTGGGTTTGTCCATTTTCAACCCAACTTGGGTTGTTTTTACCAGTGCAGAATAGAAAAAATAGAATAGAACAGAATCGAACAAAGCAGGGAAAAAATACAACAGATCACAATAGAACAGAATAAAATTCAATAAGACAGAATAGAGCAAAACAGAACATAAAACAGTTAAACAGAATTCAATAAAATAAACAACAGAATAGAACACAGAATAGAACACAAAGGAATCAACAGAATACAACAGTACAGAACAGAATAGAACACAACAGAAGAATGTAGAAAACAGTTCAACAGAACAGAACAGGATCAAACTGAATCTTCCACAAGGGGAGAAAGATGCAGCTACCACAGATACGGACCACATGCCTAATGATCAGAAACGTTTATTTGTTCATTTGGTCTGGATGATGAATAAACAAATCCTTCAGCTGCAAGTATAACAAAAACCCTCAACACACATAAACAATGCCCTTATTTGTCTAAAGATGGAATATTTTTCGGGGATATGTGGTATATTTTGTTTGAATGCCGCATCATATGAAAGATTCTCAAGAGTACATCGCCGTCAGTCAATCTGGCGGAGGTGGGATCTAACCTGATCTCGCAACACTTGTCTAAATGAGAAAGTCAGATCTCTGCGGTAACTGTCCCACATTGTGTTAACAACAGATGGTCAAGGTTCACTCAGCATCCTGCTAATGAGCCATTTATTTCCCTTGTATGGAGTTTTGTTTGGATTTGTATCTTTTTACAAGACCAACATAAAGCAGAACGTTCTTCTATGGTGTCTGGGAATTCACTTCTCTGATGTTTACTTACACTGTAGGTTTTATGTTGTGTAACCTATTGTTACACAACCTGAATTTAATCCAAATGGGATTTCTGTTGATTCAATCATGCAAACAAGCCAACATTGTTTGAAGGGTACAAATTATTCATGGAATCTGCTTACCTTTAAAAATAATTCAATTAAATACAAACACATCAATGATATTAAGCAGTTACCAATAATCACTTTACCTGGACACAAATGCAGAGAAATCTTTAAATTCAACACCATCCACAACAATATTGAGCTCTGTAACTCTCCTGAGAAGAGCATCACCCTCCTGTAAAAAGATACAGAGAGTTAAACATGATCAAAAAATCAGTCTGCATTTATGCATTTAACTGTCATGAGACTGAGGGCTTTGGTGATTTCCGTGACTCTCTTCCGTGAAGACTGTATCATGAATCTGCTTTCACTTCTTTATGTGCTTTAAACAATGGTTCAAGTTTATTCTCATGGTAAGGATAACATTTAAACGAAACTTAAATTTTAACTCTTAAACACATCTTTAGATGTTCACACCCAAATAAAACTGCCATCTTCAGAGTCACACACTGATCTTGCCACAAGCTGCCAGTTTAAAATAAATCACAATTTTTAAGAGTGCCAATCAATCACCAAACAACAATTCTGTTCTGAATGATTTAATGCAAAAGTGTAAATGTTTGCGCTAAGGAAATGCCTCAAAGATATGTATTTATGCTCGTCATGAAGATTTCAGAGAAGCAAGAAGAACTAGTAAAACTATAAATGCCGAGTCTAATCCATTGAAGAGACGTTTTTAAGAACTGCACAAATCTCTGATGTTTAAATAACAATGTCATGGTCAAAATGGAGACAAGCTGCCCTCTAGTGTTGAGTATAAAAATACAAATTTACAGGCTTCATCACTGGTTGTAATAATCTAACCATGAAGCGGATGAAGTTTAAATGTTTGTTACTTAACCACATTTTCTGAAGAAAAACTGGTGGGTGACAATGCAAATCATGTCAAGATGGTGATCCCTTACCTCACTTCCCCTCAACAAGCCATATGTGATTTGAGGCATCATATAGACAGTGCAGGAAAAGTGGTTTGATTTATGAGCTTTAGCAAGCACCACTAATAATTAGAGAATAAAAACAAATAGTAACTGATCCACAGCATCTTAAAATTTACTTTGTAAATGTTAAGGCGAGGGCCTGGTTGCAAAAACCCCCCAAAAAAGTATTTTTTTAAAGGGAATCCCTGGTGTTAAGACTTGTATGGCTTAATATAACATAAATGATGTCTCTTACTGAAATATGTTGTAGAAAACCCATGAAAGATTTACGTTATTTAAAAAATCCATTACATATTTGGACAATGGGCGGCACCGTTTTGTTTGCGTTCTATGTCGGTGACGCCAAATGGTTGCACTCACTGCTCTACTGACACTGTCCTATTGCTATTTTTAACACAACACAACTCGGAATATAATATACGATGCCACATTGTGCAGCTTTTGGTTGTAATTTTCAGTCGAAGAGCCACAAGAGAAGCGATGTAAGTCTTTACTGCTTTACTAGCAATAAGAGGAGAAAAGAATAGGAAGTTGTGCAGAATGTGGACGAATAAAACTTCCTAACTGCGTCTTTGTTCTCTTCATTTTAGCCTTGATGGCTGAGGCTTTTTATCTGTATGTTTTGGTGCAACTTTAATCTAGTAACACGTACAGGTCTTAATATTCACGGGGTTCCTTTTAAAACACGATCAGCCTTTTCAACTTGAGCCAGAGTGCAAAATTAGTGAGGATGAAAACATTGAAGATGCAATGTCTCTGTGGCTATTCGAACTACTGACGTATGATTGACGTGTTAAAATCGTCTGATCACCTGAATGCATACACACAGTTAAACATGCTGAGAAGATGCTACTGTTTATGCGGATACAGATATCTCATGCATCACAGCACACTCGCTTTGAGGCAGTCTGTCTCGATCGAGATGTGTTATAGGCTTACCTTCGTCAGTCTCCACGACAGGCGCGGCATTTGGTTAAAGCATACACTTACATCCATCGGCAACTGTAAGCTCTTTCAGCTGTGGTCTACTAAAAGCCTCAAAGGCACCAGGGCTTGTGAAGAGAACAAAAACGCGGATCTTTAGGAAGTTTTATTCGTCCACATTCTTCACAACTTCCCATTCTTTTCTCCTCTTATCGCTAGTAAAGCAGTAAAGACTTACATCGCTTCTCTTGTGGCTCTTCGACTGAAAATTACAAGCAAAAGCTGCACAATGTGGCATCGTATATTATATTCTGAGTTGTGTTGCGTTAAAAATAGTAATATGACAGTGTCAGTAGAGCAGTGAGTGCAACCATTTGACGTCACCGACATAGAACGCAAACAAAACGGCGCCGCCCATTGTCCAAATATGTAATGGATTTTTTTAAATAACGTAAATCTTTCATGAGTTTTCTACTACATATTTCAGTAAGAGACATCATTTACGTTACATTAAGCCATACAAGTCTTAACACCAGGGATTCCCTTTAACGGATACAGGGCTGTGCATGTGTGCAAGTTCTAAAGTATGCAATCTTTATACACTCATCTGACAGGAGGAATATTTCAAATATCCCGCTTTGTGAAGATTTATTCACTTTGCATGCATTTTGAAAGGGTAAGTTAATTTGATTAAATAATACTTGTGTTAATACTATTAGGTGCAGGCATAAATACTAGTGGCTTCTTTGTACCTGAATCTCAGTCACAGCAAATTCAACCTGGAACAACAGTACACTGCAGTGACCTGCAAGTCTGAGCTGCTGAACAAGTTTTCTTTCACCTGAAGAGACAACAGAAGTTAATAACACTTTAATATTTTGTATTTCAGAGCAAAATTTCAAAATATGCCTGCACAACTGACAAGTTAATCTCACTTTTGTGTAGCGTCTTCACAAAACACTCATTGAGAGCAATCTCGTTGATTTCCGTCTGTCGTCTGAGGTCTTTTTCCAGCTCTCTGATTTCTGTGTTGAGTTTTGAAAGAGCGTGTTTATGTGCTCCTCCACCTCCCTTTTCCTCACAGACTGACTTTCTGGAAAAGAAATAAAAGTGTTGAAACTTTTATTTTGTCAAATTCTCAAGCGAACCAATTTCATTGAGGTTATCCTACAAAGATTTCACACTACAGGCAGACAGGGTGTTTTTTGTTTGTTTTACTCTGTTATATGACACTAAACAAAATCCAAGGAAGGGTGCTAACAGTTCCTCTTGTAGTCGATCTCCATGCTGTATGAAAATGGACCGTAAAACCTCCTCCTGTTCAGCCTCCAGCATTTCAATTTCCTGATGGAGCATCTGGATCTCGTCCTCATATTTCTGCTCCATGATCTTCCTCAATATACTAAAAAGCAATTTATGAAAATACATAGAGAGAAAGAGAGAATCATTACATGATATATACATATTAAACGTAATAATTTACATAATAACATGATATATGCAGAGTTGGGGAGTAACTAGTTACATGTAACAGCGTTACGTCATTTAATTAAAAAATAAGGTAACACTATTTTAGTGTCATTGTTACACGTTACATGTACAGTACAGTCCAAAAGTTTGGAACCACTAAGATTTTTAATGTTTTTAAAAGAAGTTTCGTCTGCTCACCAAGGCTACATTTATTTAATTAAAAATACAGTAAAAAACAGTAATATTGTGAAATATTATTACAATTTAAAATAACTGTTTTCTATATTTGAATATATTTCACAAAGTAATTTATTCCTGTGATGGCAAAGCTGAATTTTCAGCATCATTACTCCAGTCTTCAGTGTCACATGATCCTTCAGAAATCATTCTAATATGCTGATCTGCTGCTCAAGAAACATTTAATGTGTACAATTGTACAAAATAATTGTGTACAATATTTTTTTTCAGGATTATTTGATGAATAGAAAGTTCAAAAGAACAGTGTTTATCTGAAATCTAATCTTTTGTAACATTATAAATGTCTTTACTGCCACTTTTGATTGATTTAATGCATCCTTGCTGAATAAAAGTATTCATTTCTTTAATTTCTTTTCAAAAAAATAAAAATAAAAATTCTTACTGACCCCAAACTTTTGAACGGTAGTGTATAATGCTACAGAAGCTTTGTATTTCAGATAAATGCTGTTCTTTTGAACTTTCTATTCATCAAGGAATCCTGAAAAAAAAAGTACACAACTGTTTTCAACGTTGAAAATAATCATAAATGTTTATTGAGCAGCAAATCAGCATATTAGAATGATTTCTGAAGGATCATGTGACGCTGAAGACTGGAGTAACGATGCTGAAAATTCAGCTTTGCCTCACAGGAATAAATTACTTTGTCAAATATATTTAAATAGAAAACAGTTATTTTAAATTGTAATAATATTTCACAATATTACTGTTTTTTACTGTATTTTTAATTAAATAAATGTAGCCTTGGTGAGCAGACGAAACTTCTTTTAAAAACATTAAAAATCTTAGTGGTTCCAAACTTTTGGACTGTACTGTAGTTACTGTAGTAATAACTATAAATTATGCATAATGACATGCAATTAACCCTAAATCAAACCCTCATCCTAACCCTAAACCTACAGTAAGTACATGTAGTTAATTATTATTACTCAGTACTCAAATGTATAATTACACTGTAACACAGACACCTTAAAATAGAGCGTAACCCAAAATAAATATAAATGTACTGTTACTGAGAAAAAAAATATGTAATTAAATTACAGTTAGTTATGAAAACGTTAACAATTACAAAGGGGATTACATCTGAATATTTTCTGTAAAAAGCTGTTACAAATGTTACATTATACGGTCACACTATCATTCATTCATGGCTATTAATACCCATCCTAGTGAGATAAGACACAAAAATAAGAACTTAAAATCTGTACTGGCACGCATCTGTGAATCTTAAAATGTTCTTCCAAACCTGTATGTGTTTCTTTCTTCCGCTGAACACAAAAGAAGATATTTTAAAGAATATGGGTAACCAAAGAGTTGTGGGACCCCAATGACTTTCATAGTATTTTTTTTCTATACCATGGAAGTCAGTGGGGTCCAACAACTGTTTGGTTACCCATATTCTTTAAAATATCTTCTTTAGTGTTCTACGGAAGAAAGAAACACATACAGGTTTGGAACAACTTGAGGGTGAGTAAATGATGACAGAATTTAAATTTTTGGGTGAACTTTCTCTTTAAAGCTGCAGTCCACGATTTTTCCTCTTTGTCGCCATCTCTTGTTTGAAACCTGCAATTGCAGTCATATGCGGAACAGTTATCTGTACGTGCGTTGTGCATCGGCACAGCTCATCAGCGCGGATGAATCTAATGCTTGCTGTCAGTCACCACACCGCTGTGGATACTGAACTTCAGAATCACAGATTTTACGTCTTGAAAGTATGACCAATATAAGAATTTTAACTGGAAAATATCATCTGAACAAGTAAGTAACATTTCTGCCACTTTTGTTCTGACCAACTGAGGAAGAAGGCATTAGGCCTACAATAAATCACGCTGCCCATGATGATTAAATCTAACTATCACTTAGCTCAGATCATGCTAAACTGTGCAAATTATTATTACTGTTATACTTTGTTCTCAAATCGTTAATGTTAACAACATCAGCATTACTATGACTATGTGTATATTAGCGTTACCTGTAGATTTAAATTTCTGTAGCCACTCCACAGTCCGAAGTCTTTTGCTTTTTGTCTACGGGTGAATCTCCAGTTGTCACTGATGATTGTCATTTGGATCTTTCTGGATTACAATCCGCCATCAAATGATAAGATTAATTATTTAAGCTGCTGTTTGAAAAGGCTATAAATGATCCACTACCAGCTGCGTCCTCACATGATAAAACCGACTAGCCTGAACGGGACTGCTTCCTTTGTGTTTACGGACGTGACGTAATGACACACAGAGGAACTCTGCTGCATGCTCAAATTTCCCATGAAAATCCACCATGTCGCTCTTATTATAAAACATTATTACAAGCTTATTGTTGTGAATCGAGCTAAGATAATGAGATAGTTTTGAACACTGGCTGGTTATGTACTTGCTCAAAAATTGATTTTGGATCATTTTTAACCAAAAAAAGTTACGGACTGCAGCTTTAACTTCAAAGTAAAAAGAGGTGCTAAAGTCTGATTTTGTGGTGGCTGTGCTTTAAAATTAAATTATTACTATTAAATTATTATTATTATCATAATTCAAATGATGAAGGATTTTGAAAGTCTGACAGTAATTAGTGTTGAGTACTACTGTAAGGTTTACCCTGCCTGGTTTAAAGATGATTAACAGTTGAAAACATTCGTTAGAAAATTTTAGAGTTTAGATTTAGAAAAGTAATCAAATGTAATCAGTTACATTTAATAAAGTAACGTAACTGAAATAGTTACACGACTTATTACATTTTAAACAGGGTAACTTGTAAGCTATTATATTTCCAAAGTAACCTTCCAATCACTGGATATTCTAATTAATCAGCTCAAGTCTCAAACATTGAATTTTAATTTATCTAATTAAAACATATTTCAACAAAATTTAACATACGGAAAGTATTTTCATTGTAAACACCTGTCATCATTACACTCCGTAGGAGCCAAAAACTCTTTTATTTCATTACAAACCGACAGATAATCCTAACAGCTATCTAAGTTATATGTTAATTATAAACCTTTATATAGTTTCATAACTATGTTTTGTTGTAAATCATGCCAGGAGCTCGATTTGACAGATCAAACATAAGCAGAAGAGATTTCACTGAGGTAAACAGAAAAATCAAAACTTCTGGTACAAATCTGTTTTTTATTATGTCCCATATGGAATTAATAGTTCATGTAGAATTTACATCAATCTTAAAACCGAATGTTTAAAGGAATAAACTTACTTTAATGTGTTTCTGAAGGTAAACAGTCCGACTTTATGATTCTGACGGATTCAACTATATCCCGCGTCAAAGCGGATCATACCAAATGAGACTGCAGGGGTGAACCATGTCCAAAAAAACAGCCTAAAACATTTTCATATTCATCTAAATAGCATTATTATGAGGTTACGTTTTTATAAACCTATTGATTAGTGCGTATAATTCATTTTGTATAGGAAAAAATGGAAATTTGCGTAATATTGCTAATCTTCTTTCGGTGAGTTTATTTTGCAAATGGAACTTCCCATAACGATGCGTTACATTCCCAAACGGAACCAAAAACACGTACATGGTGTCACAGCGGAACAGTTACAGTGTAACATCAGTATGTACATGTGAATCTTTGGCATGATCGTAAGTGTGTTTTGAGTTCATATTAATACTTTATTCTGCCTCGCGAAATGTTTTAGGAACTATTTAACTATGACATGTTAAAGTATGGCATTGAGATATTTAAGATCATACCGTATGAACTTCTGTAATAATCATATGTTCACGTGTCTCATGTTTTTAAAGAATTTAAAAATTGTTGTAACTGTATTTTTACAGTGCAGTTAAAACAATTATTTTAATGAAAAAATCTGCTTACGTTTGTGTAGAAGGCAAATAGTAATTGTTATACTGATATACATAGTCTTATTCCGAAGTTTACATACCCTTGCAAGGTGTTTATTATATATAATATTTAATAACTTATTCATAATATTTAATTATTATAATTAATATACAATCTTTAACGTAAGAGGGATAATTACATCGTGCAATTCCTCCCTGAGCAACATTTTGTGGTAATTGTGTGCAGTAAAGCTGTCCATTGTTCTTGACAAAAATACTCCAGGTAGTTCTTTTGCCTCCCAGCATGCTCTGCAAGATGCACATTTGAGTTATTTCCCACAATGGTTATATGATATTGAATCCAGCTTTGTCACTGTCAAGTCTTTGTGGATTGTACGCAACTGTATGCATGTATCTTTTAAAGTCTGTCTAGATGTGGACTTCTGTATGGTTAGTAATGTGTGTTTTGATGGTACACTGAAGGGGTTGGTTGAGTGACATCTGGCCATGAAGCGATTGTACATCGGCGGTCTCGGCCACACAGTGTCTGAGAAGGACCTCAAAGACAGATTCGGAAAATTTGGGGATGTGTCAGATGTGGAAATTATCACCAGGAAAGATGAGCACGGTAGGAACTGATGAAAACCAAATTGAATTTGTCTTTTAAATTCAACAAAATGGTTTAACTGATTTGAATTTATTTATTTACATTCACTGGGTGGGTACACATTCAGTATATTGAATATTATTCTGTATTATTCATGTTTTGTGCAATATCTTTGTGATTTGTTTGCAGGATCTCCTCTAAAGACATTTGGCTACATCAACATAAACATCACAGATGCTGAATACAAAAGATGTACATGCATTTATCTAACATTCAGTTTTTCTTAAAAGATGTTCCTGTGTCATGCAGTAACTTAATCTGTGCTTTTGTTTTTTTATACAGGTATAGGCATCTTGAATAAATCCACATGGAAAGGTGGAACCTTGCTCATTCAGTTGGCAAAGGAAAGTTTTCTACATAGGTAACAACTTTTTTCAACTAATAAAGATTGGTTAAAGTGTGTGTGTGTGTGTGTGTGTGTGTGTGTGTGTGTGTGTGTGTGTGTGTGTGAATTGCTATATTATATATTTGTGAATTGGTATATATCCTTTTATGTTTTGTTTTTTTGTCAGACTTGCTGAAGAACGACAGCAACTGGCTGAAAAGATCGTCACCCCAAAGATCGACCCTCAGGAGAAATTAGTGGACTCACTTAAAGCAGCAGGTGTTGAAAATTTTCACATGAAAGCTGCAGTTCCAGGAACAGAAATTCCTGGACATAAGGTCTGTCTGTAATTTTCTTTAGCTAAAAACTTTTGTCCAGTTGTAAAAATGACCTGTTGCTGATTTTACATGGGTTTTGTGTTTCTCCATTCTTCCAGGATTGGGTTGTGAGTAAATTTGGCAGGGTCCTTCCTGTCCTGAATCTAAAATGTAAAGGAAAGAACAAAATATCCTTTATGTGCTACTATTCTTGTGGTTTTCAGGAAGATTTATTTAAAAACTGCATATATTCTTGCATGTGTAGAAGTGCTTTTTTGCTTGGTGGAAAAACTCATTGAGATGAGTCCATAATTTATAACCAGCAGTGGCATTTTCCAAACATTTTTACATTTTATCTGTCATCTTCACTATCTTTCAGAATAGTTTATTATCTATCTATCCTTAACTCTTGAGTAGGTCTTCAAGTATGATCCATCCAAACACTGCCACAACATCAAGAGACTGGAGACTGCAGACAACATCATGTCAGTATCTAAGCTGACATGGGAGATGGAAGGTGGAGATGATGAAATCAGTAAGAAAAGGAGAGGAGAGTTTCCACAGCAGAAGCCACGTCCCAAAAGATCTAAAGTAGAATTGAGTTCATTTCTTAGCAATTTGGCTCAGAGCAATAGTATTGATGCAGCTGACATTGGAAACAAGAACAAAATGGTGTTCCAACAAAACGGACTCCCCACTACAAAGACAGGAAAACAAAGACCTGTTGTTAAAAAATCAGTTTGTGTTTTGAACAATGATGCTGACTCTGAAGATGAAATCAGGATGTTGGTTGCTCAAGAACTTTCGCCGAACACAAAACAAACCTCTGTAGAGGACGAGGACGACAACCTGGAGGTGGTTGGAGATGATTTTGTTGTTAAATCTAATGCTTTCTGGGGTGGAGCGGAACAAGATGGGGTAAAATCGCTACTAACTTCTTCAAAAGATGATGAGGATTATGATTCTGCAGACACGGATGAAATACTCACCCAGAGAAAGACCCAAAAAACACAAGTTAGCCAAGATTCACCGACAACATCCAGTAAAAATGAGTCCTCGTCTGAATCTGACAGTGGTAGCGATGATTCTGATTATGAAGCCATGATGGGGAACTGTACCCGCTTAGATCTCTCCCTGGCAGACTTAGAGCAGCTAGCTAAAAACACAGAGGTGATTTCAGATGATGAAACTGTAGAAGAACCTAAAAAAGAACTCAAGACCCCAAGAGCACCATGCAAAAGAAGAGGTAACAACCCTGAAGATATTCTAGCTTCGCTTCTTGGAGACGACACCCCTGACAAAAAAAGTAAGAATCAGGTGACCAGAGTATCCCTTCCAGCTTTCATTGGAACGAAGGATCTCTTTGAAGGAGTCACCCAGAGTATTGACAGTGAATCTCCTAAAAGACTCAAACAAGACCTGAATGTGAAAGAACGAAGCATCTCAGAACATACAAGTCAGCCGCAGTCTTCAAACCATCCATCTGAACAGAAACTCTCCAGTTTAAAGGAACAATCAACCTCAAAGAAACTTGAGAACCAATCATCAGAAAATGATTCTTCTAGTGATGAGTCAGAAAGCAGCGAAGAAGGTGAAAGTGCTCAAGTCGTCACAAAATCTTCAGCAACACAACCGGACCTAAACCCTAAAACCACACCGAAGACTGTTAGCTCTAACATTGCAAACACCCCAATCAAACCTGAGCAGATGAAGATCTCCAGATCATCCAGTAGTGACTCAGAAAGCGGTGAGGAGGAAGATAATGAAGATAGTGTTGAAGTCTCTGCTTTTAAACCATCATCAGCAACACAATGGATAAGAACCAACGCTGAAACCGAACTGAAGACTGTTGGCTCTAACTTAAACACCCCAATCAAACCCAAGCAGACGAAGATCTCCAGATCATCCAGTAGTGATTCAGAAAGCAGCGAGGAAGAAGATAGTGAATATAGTGCCGAAGTCTCCACTTCTAAAACATCCTCAGCGACACAATCGATAAGAACCAACGCTAAAACCGAACTGAAGACTGTTGGCTCTAACTCAAACAACCCAATCAAACCCAAGCAGACGAAGATCTCCAGATCCTCCAGTAGTGATTCAGAAAGCAGCGAGGAAGAAAATAATGCCGAAGGCTCCATTTCTAAAACATCCTCAGCGTCACAATCGATAAGAACCAACGCTAAAACCGAACTGAAGACTGTTGGCTCGAACTCAAACAACCCAATCAAACCCAAGCAGACGGAGATCTCCAGATCCTCCAGTAGTGACTCTTCTAGTGAGGAATCGGAGACTAGTGATGATGAAGAGAAGTCCAGACCTCAGCCAAAAGATTCCAAACCTGCTGATTCAAAGAAAGTTCAGGAAAAAGTTGACTCGCATACTACAGTTCGTCACTCAACTGTCATAGATGCTCAGAAACAACAGAAGGACAACGAGAAACGTCTTGCGGCGCTGGAGCAACGACAGAAAGAGACCGAACAGCAGAAGAAACTCATTCAGGGGGCTCTTTCTAGTGTGGTGAGTAGAACTAGTCCGTAAAAGCTTCCATCGTCTGAATATGCTTCATATAAGGATCAGGCTGAATTTTAAGTAGGAATTCACTATGTATCAATACCATATTGGTTATTGGTCTATTTTAGATTTTAAATTTCTTTTTAATTTAGCAGATAGAATTGTAGAAGTCCCGGCTCACGAACCTTTCCTGATCCCACCCCCCCTCTCTCTCCCACTTCACTTCCTATCTATTCTACACTATTCTATTGCAATAAAGGCAAAAAGGGCCAAAAATAAATCTTAAATAATAATTTATCAGTATTGGTCAGTTGAATTATTTATGCTTATTTCCCCAACTTTGAACTTTGTCACTAAAAATACTAAAAACAAAAAACTTTGTCATCTTTAAAAATATATATAATATTCTTTTTTCATATCGTACATTATAATGTTGTGACACCTTAATTCACACGTTTGATTGATTAATTTTTGTTTTTAGTCTTTTATTTTAATTTATTCAGACAAAATAGTATGGAATTTTAATGGCCTTTTCCATATTTTACATTATTATTCATAAATTATACAGAAGAAAAAAAAAGAATTCCTGCGCAGTTTTAAAGCTTGAAAAATTAATAATAATAAGATAAAACGATTTACGATCACATGACATCAGCTTACAAACATTGTTTGACTGAAAAGTTGTGTGACAGAAACTTTTTTTTAAAACTTTTTTTAAAACATTGATTTCATTGTTTGTTTGTTTTGACTGGCTTGAATTTGAACATCATTGCATCCCTAATTTTAAAGTCATTATTCTTTGAAAATCTAACTTGTCTTTTAGTGTTTTGAGTTTTTAGTGTCACAAGTGTTTAGTGTCACTAACTTTTTCAGGACACGGTGAAAGCGAACAAAGGCAAACACATTGTGTTTGATTCTGATGATGATGAAGAAGAAGAGGACAAAACCACAAACAAACCAGAAGAGCAACAAAGATGCAAGAAAAAAAGTCTTTTTGAGGACGATTCAGAATCCGATGATCAACAAACGTCCACATCAAAAGAAAAGGCAAATATGGACCAAGATAGGAATTACAAGATCTTCTTCAGATCTTATCTTCTACAAGATCTTATCTTTTTCAGCTCTGAGTTGTTCTTCATGTTCATTGTGTTTATTTCCATCATAATTCTACAGGAGAACAAAAAGTCAGATGGCAACAAGCTGTTTGACAGTGAAGATGAGGATGATGGCGCTGAGGATGATCGTTTCCAGATAAAACCCCAGTTTGAGGGCAAAGCTGGACAGAAGGTTTGGATTGAGTCTCTTTCACGATGGAGAGATTTTCTTTAGTTTGTTTGAATTCTCATTCATCTTTCTTCATTTTTTTCCCAGCTTATGCAGCTGCAGGCTAGATTTGGAACTGATTCGAGATTCCAGATCGATTCGAGATTTCTGGAAAGTGATGATGAGACTGAAGATCAAGGTAATTTATAATTTGTATTTAGGCTGTTCTTGGACCTAAATGTGGTTGATGCAAGAATTATTCACCGGTTTCAATCTGTTAAATTTCAGATGCAGATGCTCCAGAAAAAGATGAAGAACAACTTCTTGAAGAGAAAAAGAAAAGTCTAGACATCCTCCAGAGCATTTTAAAAACCAGCATACAACCGCAGAACACCAAAAAGAGCAAGATATTCAAGTATGACTATTCAAATGTTCTTTCTGCACACATCTTGTTCTCTTCATATGTTTGTAAAGGAGTTTATGTACCTTGTTTGGCCTTCCAGAGATGTTTCGGGCCTGCATTACGACCCAACACAAGAGGAACATGCCACTTTTGAGTCCAAGACAGAGCCGCCGAAGAAAGAAAGGTATTACATGAACTCGTCTCCTAATTTTAGTTAATTTGGCTCCTCATGATGTCATTTAACATTTGCGTTTTTGGTGTCGTTCAGCAAGGCGGAGAGACGAAAGAAACGTGAAGAGGCTGAAAAACTCCCCGAAGTCTCTAAGGACATTTACTTTGAGGTGTCGGCAGATTTGAAGGAGGTCTTCGGAACATCCAAAGAAAACCAGGATGAGGAGGAGCCGAAGGTTTCATGGGACAAAGAGGCAGAAGAGCCTGAAGATATAATGACACCCATGGAAGTTTCCTTCACTTCTAATGTAGAAGCCCATGAAGACACATCGGGCGGATTCAAGTTCTCCTTCTTTGGCGAGGTTGCTTCTGCGGAGACGACCACCAAGACAGGTGCATTGGTCATTTACATCAAATTTATCGAGTTTCATTGTAGCTAGATTGGTTTTCGCCATTAGTTTATCCGTTGTTTTCATTTAGGATTGTTGTTTATGTTTATTTACGCAGCAGCTTTTTTCTGAAATCACTTTTACATTATACCACATGTAACAGTTTCAAGTAAAACAGCTGTATTCTTTGGTCAATCAGACAACTACAAAATAGAGACGTTAAAAGGTGCCAAGTTCTCTTGGCAAATGGACCCTCGCTTCCAGGACAGCAGTTCAGACGAGGAAGGCGTGGACGAGGTTGAGGAGGACCAATCTGCTTCCAGCAAAATCACAGAGTAAATATAATATGATTTTAAATGATTATTTATTTAATAATCTTTTAAAATTTGTGACTTGTAGCACTAGGGATTTATCACTTAAGTTTCACTAGCAACAAAGTGACAAGATCACATTCGTTTCAATGGGGAGCTGGCGATTTCTGGCGACAATGACCGTTGGCGACCGGATATAGTTGTGTTTAGCGAAGTTGAGATTGTGCTGAATCTGAAATCGCGCATTGTCTAATTAGGTACTACATTTGAATTAGGGATGCACCGATCCGATATTCAGATCGGTATCGGCTCCGATACTGCCATTTTTGCCGGATCGGGTATCGGCCGGACGGGACCGGTCCAAAATCCGATACTGTGCGTGTACTATTCTGTGTTATTGTTACTACAAAAGGCACAAAAACATTAAAAAGCAACATAAAGTTTCTGTGCACTATATTCCAAGTGTTCTAAAGCCATTCCATAGTTTAATTTGAGGTACAGATAAATATTTTAGTTGTTAAATTAAAGTTCACGTAAATGCCTCCCTCTGCTGCGGCTGTCAGTCATTCTCCATTCAGCATTCAGACTGCGTGTCGCGTTCGGTTACGACAGTCAACACAATGAAACTCTCTCCAAGATGAATCAATGTTTCTATTATTATACTTAATCAAGATACCGGTAATACAATACGCATCAATATATCTTCACTTTGTGCTTTGAACTTTTCACTGCGGAGCGCTGCCGCTGCGCGCTGATTCCATGGTGCTTCAAGCACATCATTCTGCACACGGGATGCGCATAAAAGCGCTTTGTGCCGCTCTGTATGGGAGCCGTTCATATTATAATACTTTTGCGCAATGAAAGATTGTTTAATAGCATTTTTTTTGTTCTGTCCTATCTATCATATGTTGCTGCATCATTTTAATTTTTATAGTTTAATTATAAGACATTCAATAGCTTCTGATTTCGTCCACATTTTCATATGTATTCACAAACGTATAAGATAAACAAATAGGCCTAGGCTATGCAATTATTTATATTATGAAATGAAAGTATTATGAAAAGTTAAAGTCTGCGTCACTTTTCAGTTTTCATCTTATATCTCATCTCAACACTTTTTGAGGATCGTGAGTGAACGCGATCATCTCTTCTTCTTTACTACTTTACAGAAGGAAATAAACATGAATGAAAATCAAAAAATATGTTGAAAGTTGCAGTAGCTTACCGAAATCTGTATCACGTCAGTTCAATCAGTGTTGTAAACAATGTCACGTAGGAAAAGCCATTCATTGACCATAAACTTATATTCAGCAGCAAGAAAAATAAAACAAACTATTTAAAACAAAACGGATTAGAAACTTTAATTATGAAAGCATAAGTATTATAATATAATATATAATAAAATGGACAAACTGGGTGCGTGTAATCAAACGCAACGTGGGAACAGGGGTGGGAATTACAGCTACATCAGCCTCAGTAATCTGTCAAAATGACGGACAGGCTGCAGATTTTTTCCGTCACTGCTAAAAAAAATTCCATCAATGATGGAAAATTCTCGGTTAAACCTACCTTTGAGATAATATATAATATACACGCCACACTACCGCCGGTGACACTCCACGACCGCGGTGGCGCGGTTGTCATGCCGACCGTCACAGCCCTAAGCGAGGCATCGTTTATTATTAGGTAATTTAGCGCTTTTCTTATTACTTGAAGATCGGATCGGATCGGTATCGGCCGATACTGAATCCCAGGTATCGGGATCGGTATCGGAAGTGAAAAAGGCGGATCGGTGCATCCCTAATTTGAATTTACCTTGCGACCGTTAAAAAAAAGTATGTTCTGTATAGTATGAATATGGGTAGTATGAATGAAATTTGCATGTATTACATCCGCCATGTTGTTACCGTCACGTGACCTACCAGCGTCAGTTGCGTTGCTTCATTTCCATTCATAAATCTTCTCCTGTGGCCTCATGGGATAGTAAAGTCCATCAAATGCACACTTCTGAGTTTTGGCGAAAGTAGTATATTCATCCGGGCACTTTTTGCCTACTGTTTTTCGAGTACTATGTATTCAGACATGCTACTCTTTTGCCGTACTGTTTTTTCGCGTACTATATAGGAGGCAAGTATTCGATTTCGGACGGAGTAATAATTGACAACCAATAGAAGTGAAGTCAGCTAAGCGTATGTGACTCTACTGTTTTATTCATAAAATGTAACTAAAAATGAAAAATTATTTAAAACAAAATTAATTACAACTAATCCAAAAAAGATCCCGTAATAAAAGGTTATCTATATGAAGTGCCCGACGGAACCTTTTAAGATTCTATATAGAACATTTTCTTCTGTAATATTGAAAACGCAGATGAAAAATCTGGGATGCAAAATCTAGGTTTAGGATTATGATTTTAAAAATGTAAAATAAAGAAATACATTAAATGAAATGACCAAAAATATAGAAGATCAAGGTCACTACTCAAATAAGCAAACATAAGTTTTACATACTGTGTAAAAATATTGATATTTCTGATTGAAGTGTTGAACTTAGATTTATATTTTGTGCAGCAAACCAACACCATCAAAAAAGAGTTTTTTCTTCTTCTATCAAGATGACAAACGGTTAAAAGGTGAGATTTAAACCATGTTCCTTCATTAAAAGGTTCATTTATCATCTTGATAACTTAAGATGTTTGTGAACAATTAAATTTTTACAAACAAACCATAACAACAGCATATTTGATTGATTATTCATGCCTGTGTGTGCGGTTAAATTAAAATGGGTTATGTTTTGTTTTGTTTTCTACCTTTTGTGCATATAAAATGATCTGTGTATGAAACTTTTTTTTTCATCAGAGGGGCCGGGAATGTTCTGTAGAAGCGGAAAACTAGGAGACCAGAGGGAAGCCTGGGAAGAAAAGAGGACGTCACTCAGAGATGTACTTGATTTCAAAGTGATTTATATGGAAAAATGGATAATAATGAAAAAAAAATTTAATTTCACTTACCAAATAACCAAAGCTAAATGCGTCCCTCCCACATTAAAAGAATAATATTTAAATGCATGTGTATATGACATGAATGCATATTATATGTGCATATGATTAAAATGCTCAGTCTCTTGGCTTGAAATAGATTGTGGACTCCTAGTTTACCATATTTTAAATTGGTTATTTGACAGTACTGAAATTTGGTTAGCAGTTTTTATTTCTGACATGATGTTACAGCTGTTTGTTTTTCCCCCAACAGGAGTGTCGCAAGAAACACAGAGATGCCAAAAGACACCAGAGGCCATCGCTAAAGAAGTCCTGAACAATTTAAAGTAAACAAAGACATTTCTTACAGAAAAAATAACATTGTTGCACCCATTCATATTCTGTTTAATAACTGTAATTTATTCTTCAAAACAATGGTATCCAATGCATAGTCCCTTTGTATGATTTAAACATGTTTTTGAGTGAATAAATGTTGCTTTGTACCACTAGAGGGTGGTGTGATAATACTTTCATGACTATTAGAGCAGGCCTCAATGTTTGTTCCATTCCTCACTCACTTTCTCCAAGCCACAGAATCAACCCACAGAGTTGTTTTGTCAAGGACCAACTTTGTGCTTTACATGTTTGCACGTGCCACAAGATCATTTAGTACGTTCTGCCCAGAAGATCATGGAAATGTTTAATTAAATGCCAGGAACCGTTTTTGTGGTTAAAGTTATAATTGCATCCAGTTTCATAGGAAGTTCATCAGCTGCTTTTTACATGTGTGAAAAAGTAGTGTTTGTGGGTGTGAAGGTGACTGAGAAAACTCTTCGGCCTTGTCCTAGTTACCATTTTGGCTAATGATAGTGATATTTGACCCCTAGTGTTTATTCTTACCCTTATCTGCAGACTCAAGCAGTTTCCACTAACTAGTGCAAAAGGGTAACAGGAGCCTTTAAGATTTGTAATTTCTCATTACTTTACTTCTGTGTAAATGTCCAAAACTGCTTATTAAGGATTTCAGGTTAATTATGAAGGTTTTGGAAGGATATTTTCAACTATATTTTAACAATATTTGTATAATTTTGTCTCTTCACACACACACATATATATATATATATATATATATATATATATATAATATAGCATTTCACACTCTTAAATCACAATTTTATTGAATTTCTTTAGTTGCACAAAGTAGTTACACAAGTTCTGGCGAGTTGGCACTGGAAGTTGTTTAACGTCAGTCTGTGCAAAGGCCAAGAATGAAACGTTCAATTGCAAAAATCTCGCACTGTTATTTTCGTCTGCTGATGAAACCCTTTAATAAATCTGGAGGTAGCGTTTGGCTCTGTCCAGCTAGTATTCAAGAATATTATTGTTCCATTGACTTTGTGTTCGATTGACAGTGGTTTTGATCTCTATAGGCAAAGCAGCACATCCGTAGGTCTGAACCATAGTCCTGCGTTCTGTGCATAAACAGGACGCTGCGGTTTCCGATTTCACTGTGACATCACAGCTGGTGTCTATAGCTCGTGAAGGAATGGAGCAGCTGTTCTTCAGTGACATAAGTCACTGCCATTTTGTTTTGCTAAAGAACTAATAAGTCATTTTTTGGTCATCAACCTTTATAATACGTATTAACTTGGGGAATTTCTAGATGAGAAAATAAAGAAGTTTTGGTAACACTTTACAACAAGGTTTCATTTGTTATTATCATTAATTTTTAATTAGTAGTTAACATAAACTAAGAATAAACAATGTTTATACAGCATTTATTAATCTTAACATTTACTAAGATCCAGAGTCTAATACCTAACATTAACAAAGGTTAATAAATGCTGTAAAAAATGTATTGCTCGTTGTTAGTTTATGTTAGTCAATGCTAGCAAATGAGAGCTTGTTGTAAAGTGTTACTGATGTTTGAGTCATTTTTTAGCATGTTGCTAATGCTAAGATGTTGATTGTGGTAGTTGGCGTGTAGCCAGTGTGTTTCAAAAGAGCCCACAAAAAAAAGTCTGTGATATTCTGGTTTCTAAGTAGGCTATCGCTTGATTTCATTCTTCAAAGTATGTTTGTGGGACTTTTTTTTTCACCCTCTTTGCTAAAATCGCAAGTTTGATTGCTAAATAAAGTAGCACACCTCTCCTCAACAAAATACATGATTTGAAGAATCATTCATGTGGTATAAAAATGTACAAAGTTCTTGAGTTTCTATATGATTCTGTGGAGACTGTCAAGTTCTTGTGGGTTCCTCAGATTAGCATTTTGGTTTCTGTGTCCTTTAAAGCAACAGTAATAGATGGTTTTCTAAAGAGCTAGAAAATACAGTCCTCTGTGTACGTTTAAAATCCTTCTCCAATGACATCAGGCTGTAAAACTCCTTTTTGGTTCTACCTACAGTCTTTATTTTGAAGAGCTGATCTCACATTTATAGTCCCAGGCACTTTGGGACACCAACTGTAATGCTAACATGTGAATGGGGGATGGTAAACCAACAGCTGTTAGCCTGTTCATTCTCCATTTAAACATTAATTCAGCAAAGTCAAGTTCATTTTCAAAAGTCTCATGTTTTTGCATGAACTTCTAACTTCTGTTAAAAAAGATTAGCATGCTGTTTGATATGAATGAATGTAGGATGTTTGCATGACAAAGGGAGGCTTTTTTTTCTGAGTGGGGAGGAACCAGAATGCGCCATGGTTTGAAATATTTACACTTTACTTTGTAAATTCCTCTCATAGTGCGAATAACTTCCACGGTTACCCGTTCCTAACGTACTAGCCAGCTCAGAAACACAGAGTCACATGGCTAGCCTGCGTCTGACTAGAATAACAGCCCATCCCCCAAATGACACACAGACACACATGCCTGCAAGTGTAAACTGAGAGGTTTTACTCATACATTGAGCTGCTTTGGACACTGTGTTTTTTATAAACATGCAATTAAGTTGATATCGTATGATTTTCTTACAGATAATACACCAAAAGGCTTTAGCCTTGCTGGAATGATATTATTGACTTTAGCTGCAGTCTGCAGCAACAGATGCTATTGTGCAATACTTTGCAATGATCCCCATGCATTTAAAAGTGAGAAAAAAAACTCTGAAAAGTCTGTACTTTTCCATACTTAAAGGTCTTGTATGTTTTTCACCCCAAACACTCCTCCCTCTGTTCCTCAATCCCACCCCGTCCTGCCCACCAACTTCTCAAAGAGGACTTGTTTGGATCTGCAACTGTTCACAACCAGCGTAGGGGCTCAGATAACATCAGCGTCTTCCACCATAGGATGGGGCTAATATCCTCAACGGCCATTTCAAAGGCCACTTGATCTCTGATTGGCTGTTGCTGTAGTTAATCAGGTTAGTGTGTGACAGCAAGAATGTACACACAGTGTCTGTTTTTGAACTGAGAGAAATCAAAATATCTCTCTTTGAGCCCTCTAGTTTTACACAAACAGTTTTGGGCACAAAAACTAAATATGGGAGGGGAAAGAGGGAAAGTGGATGGCACTAAAAGTTTTGGGCACTAAAATTAGCAGCGTTTCAATATGCTTGTTGCAGCAAGCTGAGGTTTATTTACTCAAGGGCTTATAAGAGGTGTGTCGCTGTACGGGTGGATCTTGTTGCACACTAACAGTTAGAAACGCTGAAAATGTTAGTTTCAAGCTTTAGACTTTGCTTATGTGTGGGTTGTAAACAGTTGTTACTTTACACTTTTACTGTGAATGTTATAACCAGCTGATTTGTGAGCATTTTAAATGTTAATTTTAATTTTAAATGCTCTTAAATTATGCCAAATTACTATGCAGCTGCAGACACCATCATAGTTTTACTCTTTTGACTGACTTTAAATGAGCATCTGTTTCCTGAGGAAGAAATGACAGATGAGGCATTTAAAAAATGCCTAAAATATCCAGGAAGCACTTAAAATGACACAGACACCTATAGTGAAACTATTTAGTGAACAGTAATCTGCACTAAAATGCACAATTATATCTGTAGATAAGGTTTACTGTAAATCAAACTAAATATGAGAAATGGTACACTAATGATGCTTCCCTTAACAATGATTATAGGAAAACACCTAAAAATATTGAGGATTCACCTAACATACCGTTCATGTCGTCAGATTGTTTCCTTGGAATCATAGCAGTTCATTTATGGAAGTGAGAATCACAATATCTATAAAATGATGTCAACCCAAACTGCAGCTGGGTAGAAAATCACAAAGGGAGAATCCAAAATGGTAGCGTTGCCATCAGGACAGTGTTGTTACTGTTAGCTAAAACTAATTGTTTTTGGGAACTCAACAACTAAACTAAACTAAACTAAACTAAACTAAACTAAACTAAACTAAACAAAATAAATAAAATAAAATAAAATAAAATAAAATAAAATAAAATAAAATAAAATAAAATAAAATTAAAATTAAAATAAAATAAAATAAAATAAAATAAAATAAAATTAAAATTAAAATAAAATAAAATAAATTAAAATTAAAATTAAAATTAAAATAAAATAAATTAAAATAAAATAAAATTAAAATTAAAATTAAAATAAAATTAAAATAAAATTAAAATAAAATAAAATAAAATAAAATAAAATAAATTAAAATTAAAATAAAATAAAATAAAATAAAATAAATTAAAATAAAATAAAATTAAAATAAAATTAAAATAAAATTAAAATAAAATAAAATTAAAATAAAAATAAAATAAAATAAAAATAAAATTAAAATAAAATTAAAATAAAATAAAAATAAAATAAAAATAAAATAAAATAAAAAAATAAAAAAATAATAAAATAAAAAGTATATTTTACAAAAATAATAAAATGAACCAATAAAAATAAATAAAAATAAAATAAAATAAAATTAAATTAAAAAATGAAATTAAAGAAAATAAAAATAACAAAAAATAATAATAAAAAAAAAATAAAAAATGATAAAATAATAAAACAATAATAAAATAAAATAATAAGCTGGGTAGAAAATCACAGAGGGAGAACCAAAAATGACAGTATTGCCATCAGGACAGTGTTGTTACTGTTAACTAAAATTAAAACTAATTGTTTTCGGTAACTAAACTAAAATAAACTAAAATAAAAAAATATAATAAAATAAATAAATAATGAAATAAAACAAAAAATAAATAAAATAAATATAATAAAAATATAATAAAATAAATAAATAATAAAATAAAACAAAGCAAAAATAAATAAATTAAATAAATAAATAAATAAAAAATAAAATAAAATAAAATAATAAGCTGGGAAGAAAATCTCAGAGGAAGAATCAAAAATGTCAGCACTGCCATCAGGACAGTGTTGTTACTGTTAACTAAAACTAATTGTTTTTGGTAACTGAAATAAAATAAAATAAAACAATAATAAAATAAAATAATAAAAAAATAATAAAATAAAATAATAAAATAAAAAGTATATTAAAAAAAATAATAAAATGAACCAATAATAAATTAAAATAAAATAAAATAAAATAAAATAAGCTGGGTAGAAAATCACAGAGGGAGAACCAAAAATGGCAGAGTTGCCATCAGGACAGTGTTGTTACTGTTAACTAAAACTAAAACTAATTGTTTTCGGTAACTAAACTAAACTAAAATAAACTCAAATAAAATAAAATAATAACTGAAATAAATTGAAGTAATAAAATTACTAAAACTGAAATAAAATTAAACATAAATATAAAAATCTAATAAAAATGACAAACAAAATTATTAAAATTAAAATGAAAACTGAAAATATAAAAATAAAAATAAAAGTTAAATCAAAAAATATTAATACATACTATAATAGTATACATTCTAAGAAAAGTTCGTAAAAATACGACCCAATGCACCATGTTGTAATGAAGGAATTTTCCACATTGATTTTTCACAGGTGTTTTATCGGTATATTGAATTACGCATTGCACTCTGTTTAAAGGTTAAAGGAAATGTCCATAATGATAATTTTCTGACAGGACATTTTTCTATGTATTTTTTTCTTGGACTGTATAAATAATACTGTATCAGGAAAAAACTGTCCTGTTGTAATGTACAAAGGATGTGTTCTTGGATATGTTTTATTTGAAGTCATTTAAAAGTCAAATATTCATCCTAAACCATTACTCTAAAATACGATAAGAAGATATTTAAGAGAGGATGCCCAAAGGTCAACGATTTCTTCATCTTTGACGATGAAAAACCCCATTTTACTTTCACGTGCTGCTGCATTTTTGACTAAAACAATCCAGTTGATCAAACCCCAGTGCTCAAACCACTCCAGGCTGACAGAGACAGATCTTCAGAATAAAGCAGGGCTGTTTGTGGTGCATGATTTGCTCCATATTGGGTGTAGGAGGCACTTTATTGTTAGAGACGTCTGTGAAGGAGAGGAGAGGATATAGAGGGAAAGGGAGGGGGCGTAAAACATGAAGCGCAGCCTTTGGGCCTGTTAGGAGATTAAGCTACGTGCAAGAGGAAGAGAGCGAGCCAGTGGGAGGGAGAGAGTCGATTGGGATTGAGTGTTCTCTTATATAATTATCTCACTGAATAATCCTGCTCACAGGGGGGAAGGGAACGGACTCGCACTCACAGTCTGTGGGTCCTGCCTTCACCTTATCTGCTGTTTGCTCAATGCTGCTTTTGTTGCTATTTTAGAAAAAACAGATCTTGTTTGTGCTGCGTGGATGTTGTTGAGCTAAAGTCATTCACATTTATAGCTACATATATGGATTTGACAGACACTTTTATAGTGAATCACAGTGTATTATTCAAGATTATTTTTAGCAGTTAGCACTATAGCATTTGAGGCTATGTTGGCTACATTGTGAGTATAATCACAGCTAAAGGAGTTGCTAACTACACTCTTTAGCCATACCTTATTGCTTAAATCAAGAACTTTTTTTTTTTTTTTTATCTCTAAACCATATAGCCATTTACTCAGAAAACAATTCTTGCTAACTACTGTAGCTAAACTTGCTAACTTTCTTGCTAAGTGCTTTGTGCAACACAGCACAATTCAGTCTATGACCAATTTTGGTGGGGTAAAAACACTCCACGTGACAATACACTAGTTGTGTATTGATAACTTGCTCGGCAGGTCAAACAGTTATGAGTCAAGCTGACATGCCTTTGGTCTTGCATGTCATGACATGTCATTAAAAGAGTAAAAGAGGACACTGTACCAAAAAATGACTTTCTTACTCAGTATTTTTCTCTAATTAATTAATTATTTTTATGCATTTTTCAGAAAACAAGACTTAGTTTCTTAAAATTACTTAAGAAGGACGATTACTTATCTTGATTTAAGAATTTTTAGATATGTGTAATGGAAAACAAGACAAAATACTAAGTAAGAACATCATGTTTTTGCAGTGGTGTCTTTTTTGGTGTGCCTCTTTCACCTAAAGTTTCTAACAGGGGTCACAGATTTGTTTCTACAGCAAAAGCCTTTGAGAGGAACCCATCCCCCACAAAACACACACATCCACTCCAGCCCTCAACAGTAGTCAGACTCTTGGGCATTTAAAGGTACAGCGCATATTTATTTTGGATGTAAGAATCCATGTAAAGTTTTTCAGTTTTCACTGTTAGCCTGTGCAGATGTTTGCATTCCCCTGTCTGATGGAATGATCTGTAATTTATCTGTTTGATTTAATGTTTTATATGCAACTAAAGTACTATCTATTTGGCGTGGTTTATTTTGCTTTTAATGTTTGTTTTTTCAATTATTTTAAACATACTATATCTTTTGCCAGTGACAAATGTCAGATAAATGTATCTAGATTTTAATGAGACATGTATATTGATTAATTCAACAGAAACTAGTTATCCAGAGCAACTTATCTACCTTATTTTTCAACACAAACGTAAGCTATTTTCATTGAATGTGCGAGACTTCTTATTCATTAGCCGCTATACATGTTGGTAAATAGCTAGAAGAATAGCAAGTGCAGTTTGCACTACAAATCAGTGTGTTGATGATTATGACAATACAGTGGTGATCAGAATTATTGGCACCCTTGGTAAATATGATCAAAGATGACTATAAAAATAAATCTGCATTGTCTATCCTTTTGATCTTTAATTCATAAAATTAGCAAAAATCGAATCTTTCATTGAAGGAACAGAATTGAAAGTGGGGGGAAAATCACATTATGAAATAAATGGTTTTCTCCAAAACACGTTGGCCACAATTATTGGCACCCTTTTATTCAGTACTTTTTGCAACCTCCTTTTGCCAAGAGAACAGCTCTGAGTCTTCTTCTATAATGCCTGATGAGTTTGGAGAACACCTGACAATATCAGAGACCATTCCTTCATGCAGAATCTCTCCAGATCCTTCAGATTCCCAGCTCCATGATGGTGCTTCTTCTCTTCAGTTCACTCCACTCATTTTCTTTAGGGTTTTCTTTAGGTCAGGGGACCATGGCAGAAGCTTCATTTTGGGCTCAGTGACACATTTTTGTGTTGGGTTTGATGTTTGTTTTGGATCATTGTCCTAATGGAAGATCCAACCATGGCCCATTGTTGGATTTCTAGCAGAAGCGGTCAGGTTTTGATTTTTTATCTGTTGGTATTTGATATAATCCATGATGCCATGTATCTGAACAAGATGTCCAGGACCTCCAGCAGAAAAATAGGCCCACAACATTAAAGATCCAGCAGTATATTTAACCGTGGACATGGGGTACTTTTTATCCATGTGTGCACCAAACCCATCTGGTGGGTTTGCTGCCAAAAAGCTCTTTTTTTAGTTTCATCTGACCATAGAAGCTCATCCCGTTTGAAGTTCCAGTCATGTCTGACAGCTGAATATGCTGGAGATTGATTCTGGATGAGAGCAGAGGATTTTTCTTGAAACCCTCCCGAGCAACTTGTGGGGATGTAGGTGCTGTTTGATAATTTTTTTAGGCTTTCTGAGACTCAAGACTCAACTAATCTCTGCAATTCTTCAGCTGTGATCCTTGGAGAGTCTTTGGTCACTCAAACTTTCCTCCTCACCGCGCATTAGGACGATTTAGACACACGTCCTCTTCCAGGCAGATTTGTAACATCTTTAGTTGATTGGAACTTCTTAATTATTGCCCTGATGGTGGAAATGGGGATTTTCAATGCTTTAGCTATTTTTTTTTACAGCCACTTTCTATTTTGTGAAGCTCAACAATCTTTTGCTGCACATCAGAACTATATTCTTTGTTTTTTCTCATTGTGATGAATGATTAAGGGAATTTGGCCTTTGTGTTTCCTCATGTTTATACTCCTGTGGAACAGGAAGTAATGGCTGGACAATTTCATGTTCATGATCGCCCTGGTGTGCTAAAAAAATGTAAATATGAATGGGAATATACTTCAGAGATATTTTACTCATAAATATTCTAGGGGTGCCAATAATTGTGGCCAACGTGTTTTGAAGAAAAACATTCATTTCATAATGTGATTTCCCCCCCCACTTTCAATTCTTTTCCTTCAATGAAAGGTTAGATTTTTGCAAATTTTATTAATTAAAGATCAAAAAGATAAACAATGCAGATTTATTTTTACAGTCATCTTTGATCATAATTACCAGGGGTGCCAATAATTCTGACCACCACTGTAAATGAAATGATATGATAGCAATATCTGTTTTTGTAAAGCTAAAATAACTTGAAGTGAATGAAACCAGGAGCCTTGCACATTCAAGTTACAAATGACCTCATTTGCCCTTAAAGGGTTCGTTCACCCAAAAATAAAATTTCTGTCATTAATTACTCACCGTCATGTCATTCCACACCCATAAGACCTTCGTTCATCTTCACAAATTAAGATCTTTTTGATGAAATCCGAGAGGTATATGACTCCTCCATAGATAGCAATATAATCAAAACTTTCAAGGTCCAGAAAGGTACCTTGAAGTGTTGTAAGACATCGCTAAAACCATCGACGTGACTGCAGTGGTTCAACCTCAATTTTATGAAGCGATGAGGAGACATTTTGTGCGCAAAAACGAAACAAAAAAACGAAAATAGTGACCTTATTAAACAATCTTTTCTCTTCTGTGTCATTTTCTTATGCTGTTTACGTTCAGCGCTTCCAGGTTCTACGTCAGAACGCCGGCTCAATATTGGCCAACGCTGATCACATGAGCAGCACGACACATTCGTGTGATGCTGACGCAGGAGCCGGCCAATAATGACTCAGCGTTTTGATGTAAAACCAGGAAGCTCTGAATGTAAACAGCATAAGAGAATGACACAGAAGAGAAGATATTGTTTAATAAAGTCGTCAATTTTGTTTTGTTTTTGCGCACAAAAAGTATTCTCGATGCTTCATAAAATTAAGGTTGAACCACTGCAGTCACGTGGACTATTTTAACAATGTTTTAGCACCTTTCTGGGCCTTGAAAGTGGTGGTTATATTGCTGTCTATGGACGTGTCATATACCTCTCAAATTTCATCAAAAATATCTTAATTTGTGTTTCGAAGATGAACAAAGGTCTTAAGGGTGTGGAATGATTTTTGGGTGAACTAACCTTTTAAGTTGAAGTGCCCCTATTATGCTTTTTCGAATATTACCTTTCATGCATTGTGTAATATAGCTGTTTGTCAATATAAAAGGGCGGCAAAGTTATAAAGATCAAAGACAAATTTTATCTCCTAAAAGAAAGAATCAATTCTGAACTCCTGAAACGAGTCGTCAGCAATCCCAGTCTCACTTCCTTTTACATACCTACGTAATAATGTAACACATTTGCATAATGCCAGCCTATGGTTTTCATTGGCTGCCCGTGAACAACCTCTACTTTGACCCACCCTCAAAGTTGTAGCTGAGGCCTGGAAGAGTTTGGTTCATGTTGTTGAGAAGATGCTGTTTTCAGTGCTGCAAATTCACTTTGCTGCACTTCCAAAGGATGAGGATTCGAGCTTGAACCTCCCCCCGTTTCTCCTGAAGCCAATAAGGAAGTGACTTAAACTGCAATTCATCGACTGGCCACTAGGGACTCATTGAGTCATAGAATCTCATTGAGTCCCATGTTAAAATGCCCAACTTTACAGCAGAAAAAAACATGTTTACAGCCTGGATCAAATTGTGGTTTTGGTCTATACAGCTAATTTTGCCCTTGATGACAACTCTGAGGGGGGTGAATTTTTTTTATAACTCATCCGTTTAAATTATATTAAGTCTTAAAGTTCTGCATAATTAAGGGCGCGGCCACTTTAGTGGATTGCCACTGCTGTGGCAACGGCCAGTTTTGCTCTTCAGAAACCTACGGGTGACGTCATGGACACTACGTCCATATTTTCTTTACAGTCTATGGGTAAAACCGACACCATCATTACTGTTCGTATCACTGCGCATCAAGTGCTGAGAAAGATCCGGAGCTGAAATTCAGATATGGTAATAGGTGTTTCGTTTTGACACACACTGTAAGCTGTCGACCAATCACAACAGACTGGGCCATCTGACCAATCAGAGGAGAGTAGGCTCTTGTAAGGAGGGGTTTAGAGAGACTGAATCTTCGAACAAACCATTTTCAGACTCCTTGAGAAATAAAGTGATGTGCAATGTATATTATGAGAAAATTGAAAAAAAAAGTTTTTTTGACCTTGGATGCATTTAAACATTTTGTAGGAGACCTCCAAAACAAAATTAGGAACCTTTAAAATAGCAGAATAGCGGCACTATAAAAAATAAAGTGGATAAAGTTTACAAAGGCATTTTTTTAATAATGTGCACTGATGAATCATGTACAATAAAATGAGAAGTGGGTATTAAATAGGGTCATTGTTGACTTTATTAGGTATTTCACTTCATGAATATGAAATACTTTTATGAAAGATAAGGAGAACAAGGTGTGCATGGAGAGCCAGGTTTGACATCACTGATCTTGTGTTCACTAAAGTTCTAGCTTGGCTGTTAACAGTCGTTATCCTGTTCCTCCTACCCTCATTGTCACATGATCACGATCTTCTGCTTCTTAACAAATCTTCCTTATTTCAGAGTTTTGATTCTATTTTAGAATTTTATACTTCCTTTCAGAACGGTTATCCAAAATGTCATTTACAGAATGTTTATGGCCTTAAAGAATGATCTTTTTCTGAATCAGTATGAGGTCATAAAACCAATATGAGCTCATAACAATTATACACAAATTATAAAGATGACGCAAGACACTGCCGAGGCCTGTCACCTGTCCATTTATGGGAGCATCCTTTCTAACAATGATCTAAATGTTATATCATATTTTTACAATATGAGTTTGATGTTAAACTACTTTGTTTACTGATTAACTCAGACACAAACCACAAGACACATTTGATCTGAACACCTTAAGCTCTGGTCAAAGGGCGGCTTTGCCTCATTCCACAGATGTACAGCCCTGAAATCTTGTTCCTGGCATAAGGCATGTTTAATCTTGAACTAGTTGGATAATGTGCATGTGTTTGAATAGTACAATTGATTGAAAAGTTCTATTTTATGCTCTGAGAAAGTTTTCTTTCATCAAGGTTTAGATTCAAATTGCTATTAATGTTTAAAGTGTGCATTTTTAGAAGCTGTAACTGGTCAACAAATTTCCCTTTTTATTAACTTACAAGAGTAAATCTAATAAAACTTGCCATGGCCATGCCACACTTTGTCACATAAATAAAGCTATATTTTGCTTAAGGAAAATGCCTGTTTTATGACCATCGCATTATTGTCATGACAATTAAACACATTTCCTCCAATTCTCATTACTGTAATGGATATAGTAATGGATACTAGAGAAATATTTATGAAAATCCCCTGGCTCCATTTAGACAACACTCTAAAAAAATCCGTAAAAATAGGGGACAATGCACTGCATTACTTTAACGGAATTTTCCGTATTTATTTATTTATTTTTTTACAGATGTTTTACCTGTATTTTGAATTTTGCACTTCATAGTGTTCTGTTAGGGCTAAAAGAAATGTCCGTAAAATGACTGGATATTATCCAGGTAATGAGCTTCCAGTACTATTTCTGTTATTTTATTTTTGTGAAGATGGTTATTATCCCTTAAAAGAGACTGTGAAGTCTCTTCTCCCATCTTAGTGAAGTGTTTATTTCTTTTATCGGGAGTTAATAGACTAGAAATGGAGCCAGAGGATCGAACACACAATCCTGTAGGTTTGGCTCGAAGAACTTGCACCACAATTATCTGACATGCAGTTGGCAAGCTGTGCAGGAAAGGGGCTGAACCGCTGTTGATCAAAACACTCGGGGCTCTATTCATGAGAAAGATTTCATCTGAGCCTTTTTGTTTAACCTTTTTCCATTTTTATTGACTAGCAGGGCTTTAAATTTCCTCATTAACATGTCATACACAAAGACTAAAGATGATTATAGGTCTCATTGTGTGCTTTGAAATGGAAACCCAATTAGTGACGCCGATTATACGGCTGTATAGAGGATCTTTTGCACAGAGACACACACCTTGTCTCATGAGCATTGCTATTGTTCTTGTGTCAGATCTTCAAAAGCCAGCACTTAAGTACAAGAAGGGTGTGTGTGTATGTTGGAAAGGTGCTTCTTAAATGTTACGCTGGCATCGTATTTCAGTTACGCTTCTCTTTCTTTCATAACCCCAAAATATTTAGATCAGTGTGCCATTCTGCGTAATGTAAAAAGACACCCAATAATGACCTATTGTTCGGTTTCAACCTCAATGCAACTGTAAACCATGCCAAAGTCATTCTGATATTTGCAAGTTATTATTCATCAAGCAAAATGTGTGAAAAATGAATTTTGTAATAAAAAATATAGACAATGTGTAGCAAAATGTCGATTTATTATGAAAAACATTCACATAGGGTTTAGTTTTCCAGTACAAACCGCTGCTGTGTTTGTCATGAGTGATCAAATGATCTCGATGGCGATTGGCTGGCTGGTCTCACTCCTACTTTGGACCCTTCCCCCCCCCCCCCCCCCCCCCAACATAACAGACCACTCGTAATACATCACAAAACACACAAACAAAACAATGCCACATTGCAATGGACAGATTTAGTTGTGAAAAAGAGTTCAGAAACCACCATAGTGATGATGTAAACGTGTTACCTGTGGCAGGTGTCTAAATACATGGTGCCACAGTGTCACAGAATTCTTTGAAGTCCCTTTGCATGAAGTCTTCACTCTGCATCACATCGTCTTCTGATGGGAAATACTGCATGCTTTCCTCTTGATCAAAGCCGAAGAAGGAAAACTGCTGGCATTGGTTCATCTGTCGTGCGTAAAATGTGGGTGGCGAAGGCAGATCTGGACTGTCCAACAGTGCGCCTCTAGCGTTCTCCAGCACACCCAGGTACGAGTCCATATCCGCAAAGTCCATTTCGCAGTCGGACCCGCTGTCAGTGCCAACGGAGTCCGATCGCATATGCATCATCTGATATTTCTCATGCATGAGGAACTGGTTGGTGTTCCTGGGCGCCCTCATGCCAGGCGCTCGGTTGCCTTGAACGTTGGCAGGACGCAATGAGACCACAGTGCCAGACCACCGGGACAGTCTCGCACGATTTCTGCGCATTTCTGGATAGTGCGCCCTTCTTCCTGGCCTCCTTCCCCATTTGTGCCACTTGTGTTTACCACCGCCGTTGCTTCTCCTCGACTCGCTCTTGTGTTTTTCCGTCTCCTTGATGGAGGGTCTGTTGCCGTAGACCTCCCATTGGCATATCATGCCCCTTCCGCACATTTTCTCAGTGTCTAGCATCAGCTGTAGGGCGCTCTTACATAATCTGGAAGACAACAAAGGCTGTTTCTTCTCCTTGATATTAGGGGTTTTGGTTACTCGTGCCTCTCTACACGATTCACCCCCTCAGTCGTCTACCTTTTTACAATCTTTTCCGATTTTTTCTTTGTCACTGGCTTTAGATGGCACATAGCCTGGCGCAGTGCCCTCTGTCTAGGCAGCTTGACGCTCGCGTGGCTCTGATCTGAGATCAGTCACACCCCTCCTCAGCTTTTCCGAGTAACCAGTGTCTATTTTGCTTCAGATTAAAAGCAAAATCGTTGTCTAAATGTCTAAAGAGTGTAAAAAAGATATGTTTGTAGTTTGTTTTTACTTTGGTTAAATGCCAACAAACTACGTTTTCTGCCCGTTCCTGACTAACGCTTGTCTCGAAATGACAGTTGACATCTACAGAAATCCGCGTCTAGTGTGATTTTTATAGTGTTGGGGCGCTTCAACCCGCAGCGAAGGCATGGGGGCGTTTCATTCTTTCTAGAGGTAAAGTATTTAAAATATGACTACAATTTTATCTAACCACATCCTATATGTGCTAATTTCTTCTTATATGCTCAATATTTTAAAACAAACATCTCTTTTTACGTGAAGAGCGCCGAAAACATCGCTATTTCGTATTCCGCAAATGTTCCCCCTCCGCGATCGGAATGGTTTATTCCTTCACTGGGCGTCTTCGCAAGCAGCTGCTGTTTCAGGACCAGTTTTTGCTGTCACGATCCGCGTCTCTCTCGTTATTGGACAAGAACGCTCAACTGCTCCTAGATCAGTTGAGAACGTTATAACGACAAAGAGAGTGTATACGTGATGTATGTGATAGATGTGAGGACAACAAACTAATGGCTGTCTTATGAACGGGTAGTTCTCTTTTTAGTCGCTGTATTTGTTTCTCGGTTCAGTTTTAGGCTGTATACAAAAACGCACACTCGTTTTCCTCATTAGGGTATGAAATGCACTATATATAGATCTAAAGTAATTTTCTGTTTATTTATCCATGTGACTAAGATTTTCCATCGATGTGGCATTTGTTTAATCGAGAGTCTAAAACCGCCTGAACAATTACTTACTATACTGGAGGAGGGACAATCAATAAAATGCTTAGTTATGACCTAACGGCATACACAAACACACACTTTTCTTCTTCCATTTGACCAGCCTCGAAAACCCCTTGAACAACAAGAAGAGGAAAAAGCACTTCCTTAAAATGGTGGATTAGTGGTGAATTAAAGCACTGATTTTCTGTATTAAACCCACATCGAGTTCGACGAACCGCGGAAAAGATGGTTGCCTTCAGCTTGACATGAATAAATAAACAAATAAATGAACGAGTGAATGCATTCATCAATGATTACACGTGTGAGTGAGTGAATGAATGAATGAACGAACTCCAGTATGAATAGACAGATAGATAGATTAATAGAGTAATAGTATGTTTATATTGCTATATAATAGATGACTATAGTTATAGTATGTCGAATTTGTTACTATTGAGATTAGATAGATAGAACAACAACAACAGATAGATAGAACGACAGATAGTTAGAAATAGAATGACAGATAGATAATTAAATAAAATATATATATTTCATAAGTTTTATTAATAAATAATTTGTACAACATTGATTGTGTTTTCTTTCTTGAAATAATAACTAGTAGCTAAACTCTTCTTATTATATTAGAAAATGTATGTTGTTATATTTTACCACTGTTTATATATATATATATATATATATATATATATATATATATATATATATATATATTAATTATTTTTAGGCCTGGTTTCACAGAAAGGGCTTAGATTAAGCCAGTATTGGGCCTTAGTATCTTTTATAAATGTGCCTTAGAAAAACACATTACTAGTGTGTATTTTGAGACAAAACAATGGCCCTGATATATTTTAAGATATGTCAGTGCAAGTTGCTTTCATTTAAAACAGCTCAAACATGCATTTTAGTCTGGGACTAGTCTCAAACCGGGGGATAATGTATGGTTACAAACTATGCCTTGTCTGTGAAACCCCTAGGGGTTCATAATGAAATTGCAGGGGTTACATTAGTCTGTCACATGACTGTTTTATACACATAAACATGTATTTACAAAAATAAAGTGTTTGATATGAATATCTATCAAAATATCACTTGACTCTGATATCAAATAGGTACAAAAAAGTCTTGTAAATGTAATGTTAATTAATATATATATATATATATATATATATATATATATATATATATATATATATATATATATATATATATATATATATATATATATAGTAAAGATTAGGCAGATTACTTTTTATGTCAGTGGGTACATCAAAGGGTGAACTGAATTCACCTTAATATAGATCACTGAAGTCAGTATTGATATTTGGTTTGAGTTCTGCTGACGATGTAATTCATAGTTTCAGTAGTAACATCCTCATGCGGTAGGGGGCGATAAAGCTCTCTCTGTGTGTGAGCGCCGCGGCGCGTGAGAAATACGAGAAGGAGGCGCTTCGCTCTGTTCGCTCTGCGTTAAACCACAACAAAGATGGAGGCGCTACATGACAGCTAGACTTGCATTTTTCATCGCGCCGCGCTCAAACTCCCGCTGAAGTGAAGATGGACGCGCCGCATCTGTCAGAGCAGAGTCCGGAGAAACGCGTCCGCATCGTGGGATCCGAGCTGGTGGAGAATTACACGGTCAGTCTGATGTGTTTCATTTGGGTCGGTTGTTCAGTGCAAATTCATGTTTATGATAACGGTTTGCGAATAATATAAGTGGAAATGATTTATATTTTTAGTATTGTTGGATAGAAGTATATTTAGCTTAGGTTAGATTAATATTTAGATTTGTGTAACGTATAAAATTCAACATGAAAACAATGTGTGTTGCATAAGAGCGGATGTTTTTTTTTTTTATATAATAATAAGCATTTGATGATTTCTTTAAGAATCATTTTGGGAATAATTTATCAATGTTTAGAGGAATCCTGTGTTTAATTGTTAATAGGCATGTGGATGATTAATAATAATAATAATAATAATAATAATAGCGATTCATACAGTGTCAAAAGCCACTTTAATCATTTGAATGCTCATTTGCATAATACACAATATGAGTTATAGATCTAAGCAATGTGTGACAAAGTGGAGTGGAGTTTGTTGGTTTGCACAGTTTAAAACGCACATTAATGAGAAATATTGTTATTGTTATGGATGTTTTTTTTTTTTTTACGAATGTATTATTTTCCTCAGGTTTATGTCATAGAGGTGAAGGTTGGAGATCACAGTTGGACGGTCAAACACCGTTACAGTGACTTTCACGATTTGCACGAAAAAGTGAGTTACGCAGACACGTTCCTAAAATGACAGATCAGACCTCAGATATTGACACTGTGTTCATAGTTCACAGTGTGTGACTGATAAAACTGATTAAATGTTGTTGACTTCAGCTCACTGTGGAGAAGAAGATCGATAAACATCTGCTGCCGCCCAAGAAGATCATCGGCAAAAATTCCAAAAGCCTCGTTGAGAAGCGACAAAAGGAGCTGGAAGTTTATCTCCAAACACTCCTGAGCAGATTCCCAGCGGCGACTCCCAAAGTCCTATCTAACTTCTTGCTTTTTCACTTATATGTAAGTTTTCATATGCTTTGTGCTTGATAAGAAGCGAAAGATTGTAAAGTGATTACAACTGAAGATTCGTGTGCTTCATGTCTGTCACATGCCAGTTACATATTAACCAGAGTTTGTGTGTAATCCATCCAAAACGACTGCATGCAACTCTTCACATCCAGTGAGGATGAATCGTGTTGCACTGCATTTTCTCCTCTCAGCCATATAAATGGTTCTCAGAACAGCAGAGCCTGTAATCTGGCCGTAAGCGATGTTTTCCCGCTGACAGTAGTGGTATTGATATTGATCTCTGAAAGGCTTTTGTCTAGATAAAGGCATATGACCGGACAGAGTTGTTTTGGAGAGGAGAAATGCTTTACGTTTGTGCATTTATTCTCGATTGGCATTGTTATTTCAGCATTGTTCTATTGAAGCTTGTTTTCTGTAACAGAATAAAAAAATAAAAAAGGTAATTGCGAGTTTATATCTCACAATTCTGAGAGAAATAAAGTCAGAATTGTGGGATATAAACTGGCAATTCTGACTTTTTTCATCGCAGTTGCAAGTTTATATCTCACAATTCTGACTTATGTCTCAGAATTGCAATGTATAAACAGATTATTAAAAAGATAATTGCAACTTATCTCACAATTCTCACTTTTTTCTCTCACAATTGCATGTTTATATCTCACAGTTCTGAGATATAAAAACTGGCAATTCTGAAAAAAGTCAGAATTGCACCATATAAACTTGCAATAAACTGAGTTTCCAGTTTATATCCCACAGTTATTACCTTTTTAATTTTTTTATTTTGTGGCGGAAACAAGCTTCCATATTGTTCAGATAGTACTATAATTTTTTATTAATATTTTGAATAATTTTTTTTAGTTTATTATAGATTTCATTTTAATTTTAGTTAAAATGTTAGCAATCTTGTGATGATTTGTCATTTTTATTTATTTTTTAATAAATATGTCTTTATAATTTTTTATTAATTTTTACTTCTTTATATGTTGTTATTTTAGTTTATCAATTTAAACTAAATGAAAATAAAAAATGTTGCCTAGGGTTTTTTAAAAAAAAAATGTAATTTCAGATTATTTTATTTCTTGTAACCAAAATGTTTTTTTTTTTTTTATGGTTTTAGTTTTAGTTAACTATAATAACCCTGATTTGTGCGCATAAGTGTTTCCAGTCATTTTCTCAGAATATGTAAAAAAAGATGTAAGGAGGAAATTGAAGTCATTTCTGCATTCCTCTGGCGAGATCTTTCAGGAAATGAGTTGGAGAAGCACATGCCGATCATTAAAGCTCAATGCAGTGACATTACTGTTTGGGCTCGTGTGATTTTCCGGTTTTGACAAAAACTTCCTTATTTTCAGGAAATCAATGGAATCGCTGCTGCCCTGGCTGAAGAGCTCTTTCATAAGGGTCTGTTACTTTATTTCAATTGCTAGTTATTACAAGCTTGAAATGTACAAAATGAAATGTATTGACTGATAAACGAAAGTGTCATTATTCAAAATCTATAATTTCATAATAAAGCTCCAAATGAGACATTAGACATCTATAGTCTTGCAACCAGATATAGAAAATATACTTTTATAATTGAAAAAAAAAAAATACTTTATCAAAGTTCACATTTTATACCGATGATGATGAAAATACAAAAAGGAGCCAATATTGGTGCATGGTGGCTGATAAATTACTAAAATGTTTGCAAATCCCATTTTGGAACATTTACTGTACGTTCATCATTATTAATTTTTTTATTTGCATAATATATACTATGAGTAGTTCTGTCATCTATGCATTCTAGTACCTCTGTTAAATGTGGTGGTTCTGTCTCTTCTCCCAGGTGAGCAGTTGTTGGCTGCAGGCGAGGTGTTTCTACTCAGACCGCTCCAGCTGTACGCCGTCACGCAGCAGCTGAAACTCGCCAAGCCCACCTGTGCCAACGGAGATGCCAAAGCCGACCTCGGACATATCCTGGACTTCACCTGCCGCCTCAAGTACCTCAAGGTCCGAGTTTGTCACTTTACTGAAATCATGATATGTTGGCAACTAATATGTCAGCATCAGTCGGCTAATATTAGTTTTTTTTTTTTTTTTTAAATCTGTTAATTGATAAATAATTTTGTAAATGAATATGTAATATAAATTCTTTATATATATATATATATATATATATATATATATATATATATATATATATATATATATATATATATATATATATATATATATATATATATAGTACTGTGCAAAAGTCTTAGGCACGTCAGAATTTTCACCCCCCAAAAAAGGTTTTAAGCCAGTTATTTATATCTTTTGCTGTAGTGTGTCAATAGGAAATATCCGTTCACATTTCCAAACATTCATTTTATCATTAATTGTAATAATCCAGTGAGATTTTTGAATACACAATCAGACTGATAACAGCTGGTGCTCCACATGGAGATCAGAGCTCACCATCATCAAATCTGTCTGTGATTACATGAAGAAACAGATGAAACTGAGACAAACCAAATCCAGAAGAACTGTTGCCATGTCTCCAAGAGATTTTAAGAAACCTGCCTCCAAAGCTACCTGAAAAATGATGCCCAAGTGTACCTGGACAAGAGCTGTTTTAAATGCAAAGGGTGGTCACACAAAATATTGTTTTAATTTAGTTAATACAAGTTAATTGATAAATAAAATCTATTTATAACAGTATTTTTTAAAAACATCTTCACTTTACAGTATTTTTACTCAAGTGCCTAAAACTCTTCACAGTACTGTATCTTTGCAGGCAGGTTTCTTCAAGCATCTTAGAGACACGGCCACAGTTCTGCAGGATTTAGTTTGTCTCAGTTTCATCTGTTTCTTCATGTAATCACAGACGGATTTGATGGTGAGATCAGATCACTGTGTGGAGCACCGGCTGTTGTCAGACTCTTTGTGTATTCAAAAATCTCACTGGATTATTGCAATTAATGGCAAAATGAATGTTTGGAAATGTGAAGGGATATTTCCTATTGACACAATACAGCAAAAGATATAAATAACTGGCTTAAAACCTTTTTTGGGGGGGTGAAAATACTGACGTGCCTACGACTTTTGCACAGTATATATATATATATATATATATATATTATTATATTACAATATTACAATATATTTCTCTCTGATTATTTGTGTGTGTGTGTGTGTGTATATATATATATATATATATATATATATATATATATATATATATATATATATATATATATATATATATATATATATCTCAAAATATTGGAAAACTGAACACTTCTTGAAGTGTAATCTAAAAAATTATTTGAATTGTAATCAGAATTTTTAGTTTGGCTCACGTCCCATTCGATTACGCAGAAAGGGTGGGGTTTATGACCTATATTGCAGTCAGCGATCAAAATGCTTTGGCTTCACTTTTCAGGACATGTGTGGCACACTTTGGCTTGTAAAGTTAAAGGTGCCCTAGATTCAAAAATTGAATTTACCTCAGCATAGTTAAATAACAAGAGTTCAGTACATGGAAAAGACATACATTGAGTCTCAAACTCCATTGTTTCCTCCTTCTTATATAAATCTCATTTGTTTAAACGACCTCCGAAGAACAGGCGAATCTCAACATAACACCGACTGTTACGTAACAGTCAGGGTGTATGCCCCCAATATTTGCATATGCCAGCCCATGTTCCCAACATTATAAAAGGCATTAGACAAGGGCAGCCAGTTAACGTCTGGATCTGTGCACAGGTGAATCATCAGACTAGGTAAGCAAGCAAGAACAATAGCAAAAAATGGCAGATGGAGCAATAATAACTGACATGATCCATTATAACATGATATTTTTAGTGATATTTGTAAATTGTCTTTCTAAATGTTTCGTTAGCATGTTGCTAATGTACTGTTAAATGAGGTTAAAGTTACCATCATTTCTTACTGTATTCACGGAGACAAGAGAGCCGTCGCTATTTTCATTTTTAAACACTTGCAGTTTGTATGATGCATAAACACAACTTCATTCTTTGTAAATCTCTCCAACAGTGTAGCATTAGCCGTTAGCCACAGAGCATAGCCTCAAATTCACTCAGAATAAAACGTTAACATCCAAATAAATACTTTACTCACATAATTCGAAGCATGCATACAGCATGCATGACGAACATCTTGTAAAGATCCATTTGAGGGTTATATTAGCTGTGTGAACTTTGTAAATGCACTGCAATATAGTCGACAGCTCATGTGGCAGGGAGCACGCGAATTAAAGGGGCGGCGCTGCCTAAATCAGTGCGTTGTTAATGATGCCCCAAAATAGGCAGTTAAAAAAATTAATTTAAAAAAATCTATGGGGTATTTTGAGCTGAAACTTCACAGACACATTCAGGAGACACCTTAGACTTATATTACATCTTGTGAAAAAGCATTCTTGGGCACCTTGAAAGAAATGTTATGTTAAATGATCTGAGAGTATAAATGTATCAAATTACCGTATTGTTTTTTTTTTCCACTACAAGAATAACTAAAAGCTACACATTAAATCTTCAAACTTAGATCCCTGGAATGAAAATAGCGGTGGGGACGAGTAACATCGAGGAGCAGAGCCTTCCGTTTGACCTGTCCATCTTTAAATCGCTGCTCCAGATTGAGGTGAAGACAGTCACGTTTGCATTTTGTGTTGAATTGAGGGTGTGGTGATGTTTCCAACACATTAATATTTTTTACTTTCAGATCAGTGATTGCGATGCTGGACAGATCAAAGGTCTGCCTTCCCTAAAGCCCACGCTGGCCACGCTCACCATACACCTCTCAGCCGGCAGTATGAAGGTACTTTACATGGTTTTGTGTATAAACAAAAGTCTTGAAACCAGCAAACTTTTCAACCACTTCACAGCAGAAACAAATTTGAGTCTCAAAATGCAGTCAAGCATCTCTAGAAAAACAAAAATGGATGGTTTTAGGATTTGTTAAAAGGCTGCAAAATGTTTCATTTTTACTTTAATTTTGTAGCATTCGTAAAAGACAAAAAACTTCTTAACCTTTCACTGGCACTGAAAGTTGTGCGAATTACAATGTTCACTCCTCCTCTGACAGGAAATCTTAGTTCCCGAAGCGTCTGAATTTGCGCAGTGGGAACCTGAGGGTGTGGATACGGACTGTCCCGTGACGGCGATCATTCCCAAGTGGAAGATGCTCACCACTCTGGACATGAGCCGAAACTTCATACGCTGCATCGATGAGTCTGTGGTGAGTTAGGTCATGTTATATGAAATAAATACCAGTTCCTTGATGATTATAAAAGTTGTGCTTTTTTTTCCATAGAAACTGATTCCTGAAGTGGAATTTCTTGATCTCAGCCATAATGAGTTGTCTGTAGTGGAAAACCTCCAGGTGTGTTGTCTCCAAATTATGTCATAATATGAATTTTAATGAGCAAAGAAAAGTCCAGTGTATTTATTTCAAAAATTTTCAATGCAGCATTTGTACAACCTGGTCCATCTGGATCTGTCCTTCAACAAACTCACCATCCTGGAGTGCGTTCACACTAAACTCGGAAATATCAAGACTTTGAATCTGTCTGGGAATCAGCTGGAGACGCTCTCCGGCCTCAGTAAACTTTACTCCTTGGTTAACCTGGACTTAAGCAGCAACAAATTAGCACAGGTAGTTATATTATCTGCACTGACAGTTGCAAAATGCCGTTTTGTTGATGCAATAATTTGCTCGATATAATTCTCTGTCTTCTGCTTTGCGTAGCTGGATGAAATTAAACACATCGGCACTCTTCCCTGTCTGGAGAAACTGGCTCTGGCTGATAACCCCATGTGCATCATCCCAGATTACAGGACTAAAGTTCTGGCCCAGTTCTGCGACAGAGCCTCTGAGGTAATGGAGTTTCTCATCAAAGATGACATGCTGCACAGCTTTAGCGGAGTTTACAGCGTTGTTACGCTCAGAAGGAAGAGTATCATATCACATAAATGAGCTGTTTTCAGGACATTTTTCTGAATTTGTTCTTAAAGGATAGAGAAATATAATTTATGTTTATCACACAGGTGTGTTTGGATGGTACGACCACCACAGAGAAAGAGCTCGACACGGTGGAGGTGCTGAAAGCCATTCAGAAAGCCAAAGTGGCCAAAGACCGAATGGCAAACAATGACAAAAAGGTATTTTATGTTTTATAGATTTATATATTTTTTTTGATGCAAAATTGAATTAAACAGATCATTATTATAATCCTCCTTCTTCTTCTTCTTATTATTATTTATTAACATTTATTATTATTATGATAATAATAATATAACATTATTATTTTAACATTTATTATTAGACTTTTGATTTTGTTTAGTAGGAATATTCCTTTTAGTATTTTTCTTTATGATCATTATGATTATTATAACATTATTATTTATTATTATTTAACATTATTATTTTAATAATTATTGTTAGAGTGTTTTGCTTTTGTTTAGTAGGAAACTTCCTTTTTAGTCCTTATTTAGCACTTTATAATAAGTAATTTTGTTATCATCATCATTATTATTATAACATTTTTATTACTATTAGCATTTATTATTATTATTAGATGGTTTTGATTTTGTTCAGTAGGAACATTTAAAATGATATAAAGATGGTTAAAAAGGGAAACAAATTCCAAGTGAAAGTGAATAAAAAGGTTATGTAATAGGCTCTAATGCAAACTACTGTTTCATCTGTCAGATTAAAGGTGTTTTTTAATGTGTTTTAAGGCGTGTGCTGACGGCTTTCTTTCAACTGAGTGTGACACATTATTAATCTCAGATAATCTTTTAGGTGTGAATCGGGCTAAACCTTGATATCCAGACATGAGAATTCAACAAAAAGATGATTCAGTGATTTATATGCTCACATTGATGCATTTGTTTGTCCGCATCCATTACCTAACACAAATTTTCCAGTGAAGAGAAAGACTTGAGTTGTGGCGCCTCCTCCTGGCCAGACTCTGATAATGACTGGATATCACCAACTCTACACTTGACTGCAGACCTGCTATATTATGAAGACATGAAATAAAGTTGTTGAAGTGTTAATGCATCGACTTTTGCATATGCTATTGTAATATTATATAGTTATATAATGTAGTTATAGTATATCTAAGTTATAGTTCTAAAATTATATTATAACATAAAACATTATGTTGCGCTTGTGTCTCGGAAGTACCGTAATTACAATGAGAGGAAAATACATCAATAGAGCTGTTCAGTTTGTAAAGAATCAGGATTTATTAATTTAATAATAGTTTAAACAATTTAATTATCATTTTATATAATCTTAATAATTCAAATATTGTTTTAAACAGTTTAAATATTTGAATTTTGTTCTTTAAATTTAAGAATTTAGAAATGTGCATCAGAAAAATTGGTCCATAATAAATTATCATGTAAAGTGTGTACATGCTGCAGTTTTGGTCGTTTTAATATGTTGTCACAAAAAGTCAGAGCTTTTATAAAATTAGGCAGAAAAAAATGTAATTACGATATTTCTGAAATAACATGAACGCACTATTATTTTGAGGCCTTCTGTGTGTGCTGAATCTTTCATACTAACAAAGTGTCCTAACCAGGCATGACATTTTGAGCAAAATTTTTGAAAGCGAAACGTTGCGTTAAATTCACACTCAATCAGAAGATATCTGATGTTTGATATGTAGCAGGATTTGGACCAATGAGATTTCTGTGTGGGTGGAGCTACTCAAAATCTCAGGTTAACATGAATGCGATATATCGCTTGTCGTTCTGGTTTGGACATGTTTATAATTTCTCGCACCCTTTATATTGACCTTCAGTGGTCTTGGTTGTGCTTTTCGCTAAAGAGAAGCCTGATGTTATTGTTGTCAGGTGAGTGACGTCCCGGGGCAGGCCACCAGCGGGCCGCAGTCCTCTTCGTCCTCTCTCGTCGCGCCGCCCTCCTCTTCCTCCCCCTCTCTGTCCCGTTCCACCTGCTCCAGTCAAGGTAATCATGTATGTATCGCGCTGCTGGGACGAGGGGGGGAAACACAAACGGAGAGTTTAAAGCGAAGTGTGTCATTTCAAACAGGTTTCTCAAACACTTCCGTCTGTCATTGGTCGGATAAACAAGCAGTCCCGCCCCAAAGTTGTTTTGTCGGCATATAAAGATTTGTTTGGAGAAAGTTAAAAAAAAAATTACACACTTCACCTTTAAACTTAAAAACGTCCCTCTGATGGCATGACATAATGTAAACATCATGAGACGTTATTTCTCTGTTTTGGCATCACATATTTCCTGCAAAATTATTGTACTTTTTAATATTTTAGTTGTTTGTTATTAATCTCCATTTACATGGTTAAAAAATATTATTTTCTTCATTACGTAATGATTGTAAATGAGTAATTTGAAACGACTGAATTGTTAATTTAAACAAAAGCACAGTTTTCTTTGAACATGTGATCTAAATCTTATTTTACTTACATTTCTGTTCAGTTTCCTGCATACTGACTTACTGCAGCTCTGCTAGTCATAATTATGTTTCGGAGATTTGGTGCGCCCTTTTCTGCTCTGCAGAAAAAATAAATCAAATTTAATCAGCATTCCACACTGATTTTTCTCATAACTTTGCTTTGAATGAATATAATGAGCATCCATTTTCTTCGCTTTGCCTAAACTAGCCTGAACGTTGACTTTTGTGGTGGTTTATTTTCATTTCGTTGCCCTAATACCGATTGGGCCTGATTTATAAAGCATTTGATCTCCATATTTGTCTCTTGAGTGTTAGTTACTAAGCAACAGCCTCGGGTGCTTTTGATAGACTTTCCATTTCTGCCAACGACATCTAAATATTCATTGTTACGCACTCCTGTAAAATGTGATTTAAACATTTCGTTTCTCAAATATTAATGGAATAATACTATACTCTAGCATAAGTTGTCTTCGAAATCATTTATACATTATCAGGACCTTTCATTTGTATTTAAATTTATTTTACCTTTTTTTGTGTGTGTGTGTGTGATTAATTTTTTTAATTTTATATTTTGTTTGATTTTGGTATTTGGTATCTGACTCCAAATCTTAAATTAAAATCAGATTTTTTTTCTTCAAGCTGTGTTCAGCTGCTGTCAGCTGTTGTATATGAAAGTCTCTTGGCACCATCCTGACGCTTGCATCATTACCATATCAACCAGTGTTGATACACCATCTATTGCCTGAACAAACAAATCAAATCATCACCATCATTTGCTGTGTGAACAAAACTTTAGTGACTGAAGAATAACTTTTTGCTTTCCGTCTCCCTTTCAGAAATAACTACTTGTACAGAAAAAGCTTTTATTACCAAAGAGATATTAACTCCTGTGGATTCTACACTTACCCAGAGATGCTATGATGTTTACAGCTCGGCCTGTGAGGTCATCCCGCAGGTTGGTTTGTGTGAAAGCACAATTAATTAATTGATATTGTGGTGCCAGCAAAAACAAGAACACACCACTTGTCCTTTTTTGCAGGTGAAAACTCAAGTTGATTCCAGTTTATCTTTGGAGGTCACCTTTGAGAGCAGGTTAGTTCTTATAAACGTTTTTTTGTTTATGCTATGCCCGAAACATACTCTATGCAAGTATGTAAATACTTCTGGCTACGCAAGCTAGATTTCAAGCTTAATTGATTCCTAAAATGTTTAAAAGCGCAATTCATAGTGCGGTACAATAGGGCTGTCACGATTCCTCAATTAAATTCGAGTACTTGATTTTAAAAAAATCCTTGATTGCAATTGACCATATGCATGGAACGTTATTAAGAACTTCTGCAATAATATAAGTCAGCTGGAAAACTTCCGATAAAATGTCATTTGTTTGTGTCGGTATCTTCAATATCCTGAAGTAGCTTTTACAGCATCAATACTGTAATACTTAGTTTATAATCAGAATATAGTAACCTAAATAGTCAGGCCTAGCATTTAGTTATTCAAACCTAATACGACATTAAAAAACAGACGTGTCTCAGTGTTCCTCCTTGGCAAAATTCAGTTTGGCTATTCAGTTTTCACACTTTGTGTGAAAAAAAACAAAACAAAACGTCAACACACTGTAAATTAAAGATTTATTGTACACTTTAGTTAGATTAATTGAATAAAATGTAAGTTTTCACAAATGTGCCCAAATCATCAAGCTTGCGCTGCACTGACCGACAGCTTCTGTGATTATAAAGGGAGGGAGAAGCTCGGTGCTCGCTTTCTGTGTAATTCATTCACAAGGAAAGTTGTTGTTTTTCATGAGATTTTGTGAGTACTTCATACTTCTCCATGACGAAATGTATTTTTAAACCTAGTGATTTTATAATGATTTATATTTATTCAAAAGCCAAACTGAGTGAAAAACTATTACAGGAAATGGCTAATATGAGCCAATAATTGTTCCTCTGCTGCCATCTGCTGGTTATAGTTGTAAATTAATGTGTCTTTATTTTTAAATAAAAGTGTTTTCAATTAAATGTTGGATTTCCTACATCTTGAAACGTTCAGTTTTACAAATGGGGACAGTCTCAGAAGGATAAACAAGTAATGTTTTTGGTCATCGCATTAAAAATAACATTTGAAGTGTGGAAAAATGTTGCGTGTGTGTGTCTAATTAAAGACACCATGTTTCTTGATACTGGAAGTGGCTCATTCCATGGATGAGAATCCATGAAACACATTATTAGATTTTCTAAGGCTGCACAATGTAAAACCATTTAAAAACCATACTATAGCATAGTGCTATTGTGAATTCACAAAGGCCGCAATACAGTTATGCACTTTAGTTACATGCATCTCAGAGCAGCTCCATTCACAGGAAATGCTGCTGGACATGAACTGTTATCATTCACATGCGTGTAGCATCTCAAAGTCCATTTCTCCATATGCTGTGAGTTTGGGTTGCTTATAACTGTTCATTGCAATTTCAAAATAAAAGTTTAAATCCTTGATCTGAGTTTGCATATTTTGATGTCCACATATTCAAAAAAATTACAGTGGTTGTAGCATTTCGATCATAAAGAATTGACCAAATATTGAAGATTAAGTAAACATTAGAATTAAATGTCTCTTGGCCAGTATTAAACAAGGATGGATTTGATCTGCTGTAAAGTGTAACAACAGGCTGTTGGCCTCTGCAGGCATTTTTTATAATACATCATATAATACCCATATAATTGCTTTTCATACTTTATTTAAACCAAATATTATAGCCTCATTGTTATTCTATATGTATTTTTAAGTAATTTTAAAGGCTTAGGTCTTTGCTTAGGTCTATTTTCATTACCACAAAAAAAAAAAAAATCAGATTACTAATCGTCAAAATAATTGACCTTGAATAATCGATTACTTGATTACCAAAATAATCATTAGTGCCAACCCTACAATGCAAATAGTTGTTGCATTCTCATTGTTGCCACAAGGGGCGCTGCAGTCCTTTTTTTTCCTTTTAGGTCAACTATCCTCTCTGCTGATTAACAGATTGAAGATAAATTTGAACATAACTGTATCCCCTGATAGACTTCTAGGGTCTGTTACATGGAAGAACGCATGTTATGTACAACAAAGACTGAGTGGTTGCCATGCTTTTACCAAACCTTTGTGTTTGCGTTTGTGTACTTGCTTAGAGTGTGTTTCAGCCTTATTACTTTTGATTGGGTTTAGGAGTAAAAATGTTACTGATTTATTTGTATAGATATAATCCCCAAAAAGTAAATACAGATTGTTACTTAGTCCAGATTTTGCAGATTTAGACAAATTCCTGGGTCAACCTATTTTGTTGATTCTGGAACAACATTCCTGGCTGAAAATTTAATCCTAACCATATACCTACCCCTAAACTGAACCCCACCCATAAGTTACCCCTAAAATCAGAGGGAAATTATAGGTGAATAACACCTGATGTAGAAGCACCTAACCCCGTTTGTAATCCTAAACTTGACATAAACTGTAAACTTGCCCCTCAAATCTGATTGGTTGATTGGAATGTTGTTTCAGGATCAACAAAGATGTTGATCCAGGAAGATGTTGCACAATCAGGTTCTGTGTTGAAATCCTTAAAGTTTGAGTCATTATGGTTGTACATTTAAGATTTTTAAACCAAAACTAAAACTAGTTTAATTTCTCTTTAGCCCCTGTTGCTGTGAAGAGGAGTGGAAACCTTGGACCACAAGTCTTTTGAATCTCTTTGTGCCTCCCACTTTACTGTCCTACACTACCACCAACCAGGAGTTTATCAACCAACTTTCTGCTCATATCAGCCAGGCTAATAGAGAAGAATCATCCCCGATACCTTGCAAAACCACTTCTCTGGAGGGCACGGACCAAGGCAGCCCTCAATCGGGGGATGGGTACTTTGAGATGACTCTAGATGGCACCAACGAGATAATGGGTTGTTCCTCCTCATCTAGAGTTCAGGAAAAGGGACCAGATGATGTGAAGAGAGAATCTGCAGATGATCATGTAAAAATGGTGGCTTGGTCTCTTTGCATGAGTGTCGGAGAAGGTTTGAGTCGGTGGCCATCTTGTTTGGTGGCAACGGACAGCTCACTTGTGGTTTTCCACACACGGTCAGAAGAACCAGTGAGTAACTTGGAGGAACTAATGGAGAACCTTGAGACTGACTTGGTTGTGCTGTACACCAACATTGAGACCTTCCAGTTTGATATTCCAGAGGTTTGTGTTTCCTTGAAGGTGAAGTCAAGCAATACGCGATGGTTCTTTTTCTCAGATGCCCAAAGTCTGAAGGAGATGCACTCTTGCATTAGCCCTCATGTGGACCAAACTAATGAACAAATTTTGAACTCCTCTAACACTCAGATGTTCATCCGACAGTTTCTGAACTCTTGGGACTTTGAGGAAAGCGATGAAAGCTTAAAAGGTGGACACTTGATCCATTTCCTTAATTCAGACCCATCTACCTCCGACAAGAACGTCACAAACAACCCACAATTTCCAAAGAACTCAGTACCCTCAGATGTTTTATCCCAAATCAGCCTGTTTGAAAGTGATCAGGACCAAACCTCCAATCCCATGATCCTCTTCCTGACTTCTCGGCACCTTTGTGTTCTCAAGGTAGACTTTGTCGCTCTGTCGTCCCGGGACTCTTCTGAAGCGAGTGTGATGCGGAGCTGCTCCAAAGTAACCCGTATCCCGCTCTCGTTCACACTCCTCGACCCAAAGCGGAACTGTTCTTGTAGGGCCGTCTCAAACTCTCGCCGTTTCTATGATGACCATGTCGTAGAACTGATGGCAGGTCACGAGCGCCTCTCTGTTGTTTTTGCCCTTCCACAAGACAAGTTTACCTTCCTGCAAGAGTTCATACGGCTTCGATCCAATCTGCGGGAAATTAAGACCATCGCCCTGCAGCACACCAAGAAGGGACACGTGAAAGTGCACAGTTGTCCTGCTCCGGCTACAACCACCAAAAGAATACCTACCAGCAGGTAATGGAGTTCATTTGTTACTAATATTTCTAATGATATGTTAGCATGGATGCCATTTTAGCCCCAGACCTAAGCTGTAGCCTGGAATGTAACTAAAAGGTTGTAGGTTCAAACTCTGCAAAGGAAGTCATCATTCGAGCTTTTAACAGCACTCAAAGCGTCACATTTTTTAAATTTCAGTGCTGACTTGTTTGTACTGACTTGTCGAAGGCCAACAACACTAATCCCTAAACCCTAATCCTAACTTTACAGGTGAAATGGGTTGGGAAATAGCATTCTTCATATTGTTTTGAAATTAGAGCCAGAGCAGTTAGCTTGAGGTTAGTGTGATGAAGTTGTTTTTTGCAAGGATGCCAGAAGAGCAAGTAATGCAATTTTTCACAAAGAATTAGTGCTTTCAAGTTCTTTGGACTAGAAAAGTAATTCCCAGATCAAAAGGACGATTAACTCTATCGCTATCCCTAATCCTAACTTTACAGATGAAATGCCAAACCTTTGAAATGCTTTTTATTGGATAGAAGAAATGCAGAAGGGGGAGATGAAACACATCTGTTAAATGACTACTCACTTTTCCTAAGGCAGCATTTGATAATTAGAAAAACTTAAATGGTTCTTCTTAGCCGTTTGCACAGTAGATATATTGCCATGCTTTTTTTTTTTCCCACAGCGTCCCTCAGGAAGTGCCAAGGCCCCAGCTGACCCTGTCTCTGCTGTATCCAGCCAAATCTCTCATTCAGCAGCTGATGGAGGACAACCAATGTCCCTCACACCTCACACTTTCCTCTTCATTACTCCTCATCTCATCTCTCAAGGGAGACCAGCTTGTTCACTTCTTCCACAACAATATTGCTGAGGCAAGTCATTTGCTCATTTGCTCAGATCCTTTGAGGAAATTTCCTGGATGGTTGTGCTGTAGAACTTACCTCGGAAGTTTCCTTTGCAATCCCTTTGGCTTTCCAGTGCTGTGTTGTTATCCTCACACTGTATATTCCTCTATTTGTACTTCCGGTCGACCCATCTCTTTGTGTGTGCGCTCTTGGCTCCCTTGAATTTGTTTATTTACTTTGACTCTGTTAAATTTGGCCAGCTGCCTTGTTTTCAGAAGGCGGCTATCTGAACTATTTTCCACTCATTCTCAAATGTCCTATGCAATCAGTGCTCTGTTTTTACAGGATTTCCTAAACTAAATTTAAACCGTAAACAAACACACCTAACATTTGAAGTTTGAAGCATAGTTAACCTCACTAGAATCATTTATGCCCTACACTTTGAGGTGTTTAATTGGACATGGACATGTCCTTAATTCTTCAAAATAAAATAACTAGCATGGCTGAAATGATCATTTATGTTTAGTAGTACAAACTGCACAGAAGAAACAAAACCCTGACAATAAGTGTGGGTGATAGTAATGCAAGCAAACACCACTAAATAAACTGTAGTATTGTGTGACAAAGAGACTGAAAACTGAGGGTGTTTGTCATGCAGATGGAGAATGAGGAGCTGAAACACATCCTGTGGACGTCGGTGCTTTTCTACAGATCTCCTGACGTGGAGACAACCGCCTGTGTCCTGCTGTCCACCAAAGCCATCTACTTCATCCTGGAGGACACGGCGTCCTCGCTCACCAACCAATCGAGTGAGCAAAATCTACTTTACATTTGCAATGATTCTATTCTAATCTCATCTTCAAATATATTCAGTTGTTCTGTTCTAATGCAGCACAGAATTTGAATTGTTATATGCTGTTTTAGTTATATTTCAGTTCTGTTGTTTTGTGTTCTTCAAATATACTCTCTGCTAATTTATTCTGTTCGGTTCTACTGTATTCTATATTCTGTGCCATTTTTTTCTATTATTCAATTCTATCTATTATCTTATTTAATTAAATATACAATGCTGTTCAGATCTTCGCAAATATATTTCTATATTCTTTTTTTAGTCATTCTAGAACATTAAAATTGATTCATTACATTGATTCATATTGCAGTGATGTGGACCTGGCAACCATCCGAGCATAAGGACACAGATTTCCTCATCTCCTTCTGCTTCACCCTTAAACTGAAGGACCTGCAGAGCGTCAACGTGGGCTTGTTTGATCAGTACTTTCGAGTCGTCGGTAAGTTTGTTGTGACCAAGATCATTACTAGTCCAATTTTCCGTCCGAAAGGGATGTGATTGGATGACATATATATCAAGCCATTTGGGTGAAATCTGTTTTATGAATTCAATTGTGCACCAAGGAACTGCTAATATAGCATTTCATATTGCTGCTTGTAGAGAAAATGCCTTTGGCGAAAAGCGAGCAATACTATTTATTTTATATATTATTTTAGCACTTCTGTGTTGATGGTGTAAACTAAAGCAACTGAACTGAGCGATGAAACTAAAGGCCCCAATATACTTCAAGCAAAATCAAAGAACGATCTGATGTGATGAAATTTCGAATTTTTGTTTTGCGTTCATTTCAGGACTTCGAAACAGTTTGCCAAAGGAAACTGTCCAGAACACTCTGGCTTGTAAACCCCACCAAACTACCATTGGTCTTTGGTAATGAAATGTGTGGCTCTGAGACTCCGCCTTCTTTCTTTTTTTTTTACGTGGAAATCCTCTCCTGTTCATTTCTTCTGTTCAGTGCGTCATGGTCAGACATCTGCAAGGAAAAGCTTGAACACACTGACTGGAGAGCTGCTTTTATAGTAAAAACTGAAGTAGTAGTTTTAATTTAAAGAGACACTGACACTGTTTTCATGTTTAAAGGTGCCATCAAATTGAAAATTGAATTTACCTCGGCATAGTTGAATAACAAGAGTTCATTACATGGAAATGACATACAGTGAGTCTCAAACACCATTGTTTCCTCCTTCTTATATAAATCTCATTTGATTAAAAGACCTCCGAAGAACAGGTGAATCTCAACATAACACCGACTGTTACATAACAGTCGGGATCATTAATATGTACGCCCCCAATATTTGCATATGCCAGCCCATGTTCAAGCATTAGACAAGGTCAAAACGTCTGGATGTGCACAGCTGAATCATCAGACTAGGTAAGCAAGCAAGGACAACAGCGATAAAGGGCAGATGGAGCAATAATAACTGACAGGATCCATGATAACATGATATTTTTAGTGATATTTGTAAATTGTCTTTCTAAATGTTTCATTAGCATGTTGTTAATGTACTGTTAAATGTGGTTAAAGTTCCCATCATTTATTACTGTATTCACGGAGACTAGCCGTCGCTATTTTCATCATTAAAGGTGCCCTAGATTATGTTTTTAAAAGATGTAATATAAGTCTAAGGTGTCCCCTGAATGTGTCTGTGAAGTTTCAGCTCAAAATTTTTTACAATTTTTTTAAATTTTTTAATAAATTTTTTTAACTGCCTATTTTGGGGCATCATTATAAACGCGCCGATTTTATGCTGCGGCCCCTTTAAATCCCGTGCTCTCCGCCCACAGAGCTCGCGCTTGCCTTAAACAGTGCCTTAACAAAGTTTACACAGCTAATATAACCCTCAAAATGGATCTTTACAAAGTGTTCGTCATGCATGCGGCATGCATGCGTCGAATTATGTGAGTATTGTATACTGTTATATTGTTTACTTCTGATTCTGAATGAGTTTGATAGTGTTCCGTGGCTAATGGGTAATGCTACTCTGTTGGAGAGATTTATAAAGAATGAAGTTGTGTTTATGAATTATACAGACTGCAAGTGTTTAAAAATGAAAATAGCGACGGCTCTCTTGTCTCCGTGAATACAGTAAGAAACGATGGTAACTTTAACCTCATTTAACAGTACATTAGCAACATGCTAACGAAACATTTAGAAAGACAGTTTACAAATATCACTAAAAATATCATGATATCATGGATCATGTCTGTTATTATCGCTCCATCTGCCATTTTTCGCTGTTGTTATTGCTTGCTTACCTAGTCTGATGATTTGGTTGTGCACATCCAGACGTTAATACTGGCTGCCCTTGTCTAATGCCTTTTATAATGTTGGAAACGTGGGCTGGCATATGCAAATATTGGGGGCGTACACCCCGACTGTTATGTAACAGTCAGTGTTATGTTGAGATTCGCCTGTTCTTCGGAGGTCTTTTAAACAAATGAGATTTATATAAGAAGGAGGAAACAATGGAGTTTGAGACTCACTGTATGTCATTTCCATGTACTGAACTCTTGTTATTTAACTATGCCAAGATAAATTCAATTTTTCATTCGAGGGCACCTTTAAACACTTGCAGTCTGTATAATTCATAAACACAACTTTATAAATCTCTCCAACAGTGTGTAATGTTAGCTTTAGCTACAGAGCACTATCAAACTCATTCAGAATCAAATGAAAACATCCAAATAAATACAATAATCACATGATTAGACACAGGGACGGACTGGGACTAAAAAACGGCCCTGGACTTTGACTAGGCCCGGCCCAAAGCAATCGGCGTGCGGAAACTCGACGACAACAACAATTACGCCTGGCATGAGTGTCACAAGACTTTAATTGTGGCTCATGATACTATACCATCCAAATTATAGCAATAGCACTGATGTTGACTAGATGTTGTGTTAAAAGCATATTAGATTAACTTGAATACTCATATAGCAGGGGTCTCAAACTCAAATTGTCGGGGGGCCGTTTCTGTGATTGACACCTCATAGGAGGGCCATAATATCCTTCAAGCGCAAGAAAGCGCAACATTTCAGAAAATTTACTTTCCTTTGCATTATTTCTCATTTAGCCTACTTCAAATTTCATTAGGCCTACTAAAATATTTTTATACCTATACTATAAATATCTTATTTACCATACTAAATGTAAACAGCAGTGTCTCTCTCATTGTTACAGAGTGTAATATAAATATATAATGCTATTACTAATATAATACTATTAATTGAAATAGTCTGGTGCGACTTCTCACATCCAACAAGATATATGGATATAAAAAATCAGTAATTTAGGAACAAAACCAGCAACACTTGTGGCGTGGAGGGGTCAGAAATAAACAAAAAAACTGGAGCTATATATCAACTTTATTTTGCCAAAAAAATTAAAATCTCTCATTGTTACATACATTATTAGTTTTTAACATCTAGTGGAAGTATTTTCCCTTACTTTATGTTAGCTTAAATAACATTAAAATCTTGCACTGAACAACACTGTACTGATCAAATACAATCCCTGAATACATTTGTACACTTTGTTTCTTGACAGACACCTGCAGCGCTTGTGCTCACACAGCTGGGCCACATTTGTCCAAGATGCCGTTTGAGCATCGGTAACGTTTAATGGCTGCATCGGACGCGTTTCGGTGGTTTAAATCGGCGCTCATGACTTAAAGTCGAGTGCTTTTACTGTAATTTAGGCAAGCGCGCTCATAATAGAAGCGATTGAGAGCGCGGCTCAAGGTTGCATAACAACGACAGACGCCACTGGAGCGAAAGCGCATTGGAAAGGAGAATGCGGCGCGGCCGCTTATGTGACGCGATATGTGAATGCCCCTTAGAACGGCGACTTTTTCTTTGTATATCAGACAGGTAGCAACTAGAGAATAATAATAATAATAATAATAATTTAGCGGGCCGGATTATGTTTTATTTTTGAGATCAGTTGCGGGCCGGGTAGAGGTGGTGGGCGTGCCGTAAATGGCCCGCGGGCCGACAGTTTGAGACCACTGATCTAACGTCTTTGCTGCTTACTTGGCGGCCACGGCCAGTGCAGCTGGCATCCAACTTAAAGGTGCATTGCTGCCACCTACAGTACTGGAGTGTGAAACAGATTAGTGGGGGGAAAAAACAGATGATGACTGCGTGCGTGGCGGGTGGTGGGCCGGCCCGCCGGCCGTCCTGGAGTACCGGCCGTTCTGTGATTCTCCAGATCACACAGATGGCCAGTCCGCCCCTGATTAGACATGCTGCATGATGAACACTTTGTAAAGATCAATTTTGAGGGTTATATTAGCTGTGTGAACTTTGTTTATGTAATGATAGAGTCGAGAGCTTGGGAGGGGGCGGAGAGCGCGAGCAATTAAAGGGGCCACAGCCTGAATCGGCGCATTTCTAATTATGCCTCAAAATAGGCAGTTAAAAAAATTAATAAAAAAAAAATCTATGAGGTATTTTGAGCTGCAACTTCACAGACACATTCAGGGTACACCTTAGACTTATATTACATCTTGTAAAAAAATGTTCGATGGCACCTTTAATACTGCAAAGCTGCTTGATTTAAAGCGATACAATAACGTGCTATATAAATAAATGTGACATGACTTTACTGGAGTGCTGAATTGCAGAGCTTTTGCAAACATATCCACATTGCTATGATCAGATATGCTTTCTTAACTGCTGTTTTCTCACCGCGGTCTCACCGTGTTTTTGTTATTGAGAGGGAAGCGTGAAGCACATACTTACATATTCACATAAACGCCGCTCTCAGCAGAGTGGGTGGTGTCAGGATGTTCGCCAATAGTACGGTGCCTATAGAAAATCATCATACCCCTTTGAAATAGTTACTTTATTAACCCTTTAAGAGTGACAACAGTTAAATAAGTTAGAGTTTAATCTATTTCTTTCTTTCTTTCTTCAAAGGGCCCTCTGCTGATCACATAATTTCCTGTCTGACTCGTGACGGTTACGGCACACATCGCTTCCTGCAGCAGCTGATGCTGGTTTTGTCCCTGCTGGAGAAAGTTCCCTCTCCTGAACCTTCTGAGCTGGATTTCTACTCACAGTTTGGAAACAAAAGCACAGGTTTGACTGCTTGGATGTCTAAAATACATCAAGAAAATCCGATAAGTCGCTTATCATTACCTGAGCCCTTTGACTGGATGTTTACCAATAATATTTTATTCCCTCATAAATCAGGTAAAATGGAGAACTACGAGCTGGTCCACTCCAGCAAGGTGAAGTTTGTATACCCAAGCGAGGAAGAAATCGGAGACCTCACCTTCATCGTGGCGGAGAGAAAGACCCCGCAGGCGCCGTCTCACTCCTTCAACATACTTTTGTACGTACTGGTGTTCCAGGTCCACGTCGTTCCAGGCCAAACCAGCCAGAACCGGACCGTCCTACAACCCAAGACTCTTATACTCACCAGCACAGATGTCTTCCTCCTGGATGAAGACCACATAAGCTACCCGCTACCTGAATTCGCAAAAGAGCCGCCGCAAAGAGACAAGTACCGTCTCACGGACGCCCGGCGGATTCGTGACCTGGACCGCGTGTTAATGGGCTACCAGACTTACCCGCAAGCCCTCACGCTGGTGTTCGACGACGTTCCCGGACCGGATCTTTTGTGCCACCTTACCATGGACCATTTTGCGGATGCCGACAGGAAGGGCGACAGGACACGGGGGGCTGGAGGAGCCGAGGGTGAAGTGCAGTGGTGTATTTTTGTACCGGGTGCGGACAGCAGGGAGCGGCTGATATCGCTCCTGGCTCGCCAGTGGGAGGCGCTGTGTAGCCGAGAGCTGCCGGTAGAGCTAACGGGCTAAAAAAACAAATGGAAAATGCGCAGTATTTACCTACACATAGTATGACGAACATTTGTTTTTACTAACATTTTTTTTTTTTTACTGTTTTGACACAATGCATCCTGGGAAGCTGTATTGTAGAGTCCACACGAGTGTAATATTTTTTGTCTCAGGCTTCAAACTTTGCTTTGCTTTTCAGACATATTTATCTGCTGCTGTGTACAATCGGCCATGCATCATAAAATGTGAAACATTTGTTATACAGTTTTGTGCTACAGTGTTATTTTGATTTTTAAAGTAAATTTGTTGTTCCATGGCAACAAAATGATTTTGTGATAGATGGCTTTTAATGAACGAAAAAGATATATATAGTCTTTCGTTTTTTTACGTAAATGCAGTTTTAAAGTGTTATTCCTATTTTAGAAAGTATTCCCGAGTTGAATCTGTGGATTTATTTGTACAGATATTCAAACGGAAGACCACCGAGCACATGTTTACAGAGCGCTTTCAGCTTCATGAGATTATTCATCATGGGAATTCAGACTGATCATGCACTTTGAATTTTTTTAATAAATGTGAGTATATGTAAATGTGTTTTCTTTTTTATTATTGATTTTATGCTCAATTTTTAATATCCAAATATTTTATTTCATCCACAAAATGGAACAAAATGCTAAAATGGACAACATGGCCCAAAAAAGAGAAAAACAGAACAGAAAGTTAGAGATGTATTCAGTGTATTCAGGATATGAAGATAAAAAACTTTTTGTCATGTAATTATAATTATATAATAAGATTATATTATTTATATCATCTTTTTTTTTTTATTATATATGTATATACAGTTGCATGAAAAAGTATGGGAACCACTTGCAGAATCTGTGAAAATGTGAATAATTTTAACAAAATAAGAGGGATCATACAAAATGCATGTTATTTTTTATTTAGTACTGTCCTGAGTAAGATATTTTACATAAAAGATGTTTACATATAATCCACAAGACAAAAAAATAGCTGAATTTATTAAAATAACCCCGTTCAAAAGTTTGGGAACCATTGGTTGTTAACACTGTGTGTGGTTACCTGGATGATCTGCGATCTTTGTGATGGTTCTTCATGAGTCTCTTGTTTGTCCTGAGCAGTTAAACTGAACTCTGTTCTTCAGAAAAATCCTCCAGGTCCTGCAGCTTCTTCAGTTTTCAAGGATTTTTTGCATATTTGAACCCTTTACAGCAGTGACTGTATGATTTTGAGATCCATCTTTTCACACTGAGGACAATTGAGGGATTCAAACACAACTATTAAAAAAGGTTCAAACATTCACTGATGCACCAGAAGGAAACACGATGCATTGAGAGTCGGGGGGTGAAAACTTTTGAAATTTGAAGATCAAGGTAAATTGTACTTTAATTGTCTTCCAGGAAACATGCAAGTATCTTCTGTTGCTTCTGAAGGGCAGTACTAAAAAAAAAAAAAAAAAAATTAAACATCTTCATCCTGTTCAAAAGTTTTCACCCCCCTGGCTTTTCTTTTTCCGCCAGTGCTCTATGAAAGAATGTTTAATTTTTGTTCAGATATATTTAATGTTTTATTAGTATTATTGGATTTATATTTAAGAAAAGAAGCTATTGAATTCATAAATTCTCTGAAATACTATAGGTAAATGTGCTTGTAAACTAGAAGCGAAAACTAAAGTGTATCATGTGACTAACCAAAAGCCTGGTTGAGCAAACCAAAAAAACCTCTTCTCGTCTCTCCAGCATATGTTGTTCCCTCGAAGACTGAGAGTCAGCAATATTAGATCCTGCTTTGAAACCCAGCGGGCACGGGGCCTGTTGCTGAAACATTCACGGCCTGACTGACCGCTGCGAACACGCACACGGGGTCACGCACAAACCATGCTTCTGGGAAACTGACACAGGTGTCAGCTCTATAATTTCTGTCATGGTGTGTCATTAAACGAGCGAGGACGGGCAGGAAACATTTGCTTTGTGCTGTTGATTTAAGGTGTCCAGTGCTGGGCATTGTCAGTCTGACCCCGTCACGTCCTGTTATTCCTTTGGCCCGGGTGAAGGTCATGCTGAATTCACTGTATACTTTGTTTCTGTGAAATTCTGGATGTTTGGTTATTAAATATGGGTCATTGAGTTTGTAGCATTTGCTTTGTGGCAGTTTGTGCTAGCCTTGCAACTTCAATAACATTGTAATGTTTTCTGAACATTGTTTGTTGCTGTGGAGATGAATGAGTTTGACAGACTGAGTGAGATTTAATCGAAAACAGTATTGGATTTCATATCTTTTTATATGTATGACACCAAGATACATTTTAATTATCTATACGATTGCTAAGATGTTGATGGTGGTTGCCAGGGCGGTTGGTGGTTGCTATGGTGATGTTGGTAGAGTGTCTGCTAGTGCGGTTTTATGTGCAGTTGGCGGGTGGTTGCCAGGGCAGTGCTTTATGGTTGCTGAATTGTTCTGTGTTTTGCCATGTAGCTGGTGAGGAAATTGTAGGTGGTCGCCAGGGTGTTGCTGTGTGGTTTCTAGGGTGACTGTGTGGTTTTTTGCTAAGATATTCTGAGCTATATTTTAGAATGTTGCTATGTAGCTGCTAAGGCGTTGTGTGTGTGGTTGCTATGGTGATGTTGTAGGATTTGTTGGAGTGTTCTGAGTGGCTATGCTACTGCCAGGACAATGCTTTATGGTTGCTAAGGTGTGCTGTGGTATGGTAGGAATGATAGCTGGTTGCCAGGGCATTGCTATGTGGTTGTATTTTCTGTAGATTTTAGCGCATTTCTATGGGTTACTGGGGTGTTGCTATGCGGTTGCTAAGATATTCTAAGTGATCTGTCATACATTGATGCAGTTAATTGTTAAAGTTTGTGGTGTGGTTTTTAGTTCATTACTGAGCTGTTGCTAAGACATAGACATTGAATGTGGTTGCCAGGGTGTTACTATGAGGTTCCAAGTGTGTTCTCAGTTTTAGTGTTTAGTTTCTCAAATTTTTCAGTGAGAAGATTGATAATGTTCGCACAAATATTCGTTGTTCTTCTGGGTCTGCTGTTCAAACAGTTACTACAGTAAGCTTTTCTGGCATTTTCCAAATTTACTGCACTACAATCTGAGTTACTCTGCAAACAGATTTCTCGTATGAAAGCTTCCACTTGCATACTTGATCCTATGCCTTGTAGTCTATTTAAATCTTGCTTTAGTCCTTTATGTCCCTCAGTTTTTTGCTATAATAAATGACTCTTTGTCAACTGGTGTGGTGTCACTCCCATTTAAAAAAAGTGAAATTCTGATGTGAACGCTCTTTCAAATTATCGCCCAATTTCAAATCTTCCATTCCTGTCTAAAATCTTAGAGGGTGTGGTTGCGGCCCAACTGAACAATCAATACTATTTCGATACTATTGATCATGCATTGTTACTTAATCGTCTTGAAACTGTATTTGGTTTGTCAGAGACAGTTCTTGGCTGGTTTAGGTCCTTACTGACCGCAGTCAATTTGGTTTTATGAGTGGCTATAGGTCCATGGTTGGTTCTGTACATACTGTATTGGGTCCCTTACTTTTTAGTATGTATATTTATCCACTTGGTCAACTACTAAGATCTCTTGACCTTAACTATCACTTTTATGCCGATGATACGCAGATTTATATCCATTCAAGACCAGGTCAAGATGTGGACGTTGTGCATCTTTCCAACTGTACCAATGAGATCAAGATTTGGATGTTTAATAATTTTCTGTCTTTAAATGGCTCTAAAATGGACGTTATGCTCCTCGGCTCTCCTCATCAACTGCGAAACGCTGGTGGTTCTCTTACTTTGTCTGTTGATGGTGTTGCCTTGGAGTTTCAAAGCAAACTCAAAAATCTTGGTGTCATCTTTGATGCCACGCTGTCATTTGAGCCTTTTGTGCAGAATACGGTTAAGACATCCTTTTTTCACCTCAGAAATATAGCACTTTTATGTCCTATGTTGTCCTTCGCAGTGGCTGAGAGGTTGATAAACTCTTTTGTCTTTTCACGTCTTGACTATTGTATTGGTCTTCTAGCTGGAGTCAACTTCAATATTTACAAAACTCGGCTGCTAGAGTTCTGTCTGGGGTCAGGGCTGGTGATCATATTACCCCTGTCTTGGAGTCTTTGCACTGGCTCCCTGTCAGGTATCGTATTTAAAGTCCTCATGTTAACATATAAGGCTTTGCATGATCTGGCTCCTCAGTACTTGGCTGATCTTTTAATGCCTTACACACCATGTTGAAATGTGCGTTCCTCTTAGAGTGGTTTCTTAGTTATTCCTAAGACACGGCTTCGCTCTAGGGGTGATAGAGCATTTTCTTCTTATGCTCCTAAGCTTTGAAACTCTCTTAACTGACATCAGGGAAGCAAATACATTAGTGACTTTTAAATCTCTTCTCAAAACATTCTATTTTAGGATTGCTTTTACTTGATTAACCATTTTATTTTTTTGCATTTCTTTGTTGTATATCTTTTGTATTTAAAGCGTGTTGATTTCTCTGTTATGTTTTCTTGTAAAGCACTTTGAGAAAGACACTTTTAAAGGCGCTATATAAAATAAATGTATTATTATTATTATTATTATTATTATAGTGCATTATTATTATGCATGCGGTTGCTAACTAGGGTGTTTCTATGCAATAGGGCTGAGTAAAAAAAAAAAAAATCTCTAATTTAATTGATTCTCGTTTTTATGAACTGATATTGATTCTTAAATCTCAAGAATCGATCTTTTAGCTATTTTCAATTGCATGAACAGGATATTGTAGCACGCCTCCCATCCAATGCTTTCTTATTTTTGATATGAAACAATGTATCAGATTTTAAATTATTACTAAATTTAAATAACAAATATCGTTTTGGCGTTCTTTAATCTGGAATGGAAGTTCTCTTTTGCCGCCTCAGTTCAAACGAAACAGCAGCATGAAGCGCACGTGAACCGATCTCTTCCGCGTTACTAATTAACAACGAAATAAACATGAATGACCATCATAAGGTATGTAAAAAAAATACAGCAAAACTTACAGAAATCCGTATCATGTCTCATGTAATCTCTTAATTAGTGTTTCAATAAAACAGCTAACAATGTCACGTGATACATTTACCTCAGAAAAGCTATTCAGTGTTAGTCATATAGAAAAATGAACTCTAAAGAGATACATTTTGCTAATATATGCTCCATATTACAAATTTATTATATAATTGAGTTTTTTCCTTGAGAAAATTACTGTATCTGTTATATATCCAGGTATGAATCGTGAAATTTGTGTCAATACCCAGCCCTACTATGCAGCTGCTAATGTATTCTGAGTGTCATGCATTGCTAAGCAGTAACTAATTTCATTGTGGTTTTTCGTTAAGGTTTTCTGTGTTTTTTTTAGTGAATTGCTGAGCAGTTGCTAAGACATTGTAGGTGATCAGCAGGGTGTTGCTATGTGGTTGCAAATGTGTTCTCACTAGTTTTAGTGCATTTCTATGCTGTTACTAGGGTGTTGCTATGCAGTTACTAAGGTATTCTGAGTGTTTTTTTCATGCATTGCTGTTCAGTTACTAATTTCATTGTGGATTTGAGTTCATTGCTGAGCACTTGTAGGTGGTTTTCAGGGTGTTAAGAGTGGATTTTACTGCATTACTATATGGTTACTAGGGTGTTGCTATGCAATTGGCAAGATGTTCTGAGTGTTTTTTTTTCATACATAGCCATGTGGTAGCTAAGGCTTTCTCTGTGTTTTTTTTGTGAATTGCTGAGCAGTTGCTAAGACATTGTAGGTGGTCAGCAGGGTGTTGCTATGTGGTTGCAAATGTGTTCTCACTAGTTTTAGTGCATTTCTATGCTGTTACTAGGGTGTTGCTATGCAGTTACTAAGGTATTCTGTTTTTTTCATGCATTGCAGTTCCCACTGAGCAAATTACGTCCAGAAGACGTCTTTTTCAGGTCTTGTCTCAGGTTGAAAAGACGTCCACTGAGGGGCCAGAATGAAAGTTTTTATGACGTCTTTTTTGGACGTCTTCTGAACATCCGATATAGACGAACACGCACAATCACCAAAGGAGAAAAATCACAATTTTTAAGCCACCATCGTGGAGATGAGTGTTTGCTTTAGTTGGGCTCTTGACCCTTGCCTTATTAACATTAGAATTTGTTTGGGCTGTTAACTCAGTCATAACAGCCAGACAAGCAAAAAGAAATGATCAGGTGTTGGTTATGTTTTCACATAATCATTGTTTGACCTGAATCGCTGAACTCATCTAGAGCCCAATCTCTGAGTTAGATTTACATTATTGATTACAGCAGCACTGTGATTCTATAGCAGAAGATCAGCTTTATCAATGCGATTCACATGATTTCAGAAAAGGTGTGTTGAACAAAAAAAAAAAAAAGCTTCTAATTTAGGCACACACAGACATCAAGAATCATCCTGTGAATCTCAACAGTGGTGACCATCAAAAAGCATGTTGCAGTGCATTCTGGGAGCAACCAATCAAAATTCATCCATGGCTCCCATCATGCATTGCTGCATGAATAAATTATGAGCTTAATTGTTTTAGTAATTTCCTTTATTCTCATATTTTATTTTGTTCTGTTTATGTGACTTTTTAGTAGCTTGTTTTCTAATGTTCAGAGTTGATCTGTTGATCAGAATATGTTGCTTGTCATCGTTGTTGAGATTCACAGGCTGATTCTTGATGTCTGTGTGTGCCTTAGAGAAATTTTTTTTTTTTTTTTTTGCTCAGAACAACTGTTTGTGAAATCCTTTATATTATATTGATGAAGCAGATCTTGTGCTGTAGAATCACAGTGCTGCTGTAATCAATAATGTAAATCTAACTCACAGATTGGGCTCTAAATGAGTTCAGTGATTCAAGTCTAATAATGATTATGTTAAACATAACCAACACCTGATCATTTCTCTTTACTTGTCTGGCTGTTATGAGTTAACTGCCCAAACAAACTCTAATATTAATAAGGCAAGGGTCAAGAGCCCAACTAAAGCAAACACTCATCTCCACGATAGTGGCTTAAAAATTGTGATTTTTCTCCTTTGGTGATTGTGCGTGTTCGTCTATATCGGATGTCCAGAAGACGTCCAAAAAAGACGTCATAAAAACTTTCATTCTGGCCCCTCAGTGGACGTCTTTTCAACCTGAGACAAGACCTCAAAAAGACGTCTTCTGGATTTGAGTTCATTGCTGAGCACTTGTAGGTGGTTTACAGGGTGTTAAGAGTGGATTTTACTGCATTACTATATGGTTACTAGGGTGTTGCTATGCAATTGGCAAGATGTTCTGAGTGTTTTTTTTCATACATAGCCATGTGGTAGCTAAGGCTTTCTCTGTGTTTTTTTAGTGAATTGCTGAGCAGTTGCTAAGACATTGTAGGTGGTCAGCAGGGTGTTACTATGTGGTTGCAAATGTGTTCTCACTAGTTTTAGTGCATTTCTGTGCTGTTACTAGGGTGTTGCTATGCAGTTGCTAAGGTATTCAGAGTGTTTTTTTTCATGCAGGTGGTTTGTAGGGTGTTAAGAGTGGATTTTAGTTCATTGCTTTATGGTTACTAGGGTGTTGCTATGCACTTGCCAAGTTGCCATGCATTGCTATGTGGTTGCAAAGGTTTTCTCTGTGTTTTTTAAGTGCAATGCTAAGCAGTTGCCAAGCAATTGTAGGTGGTTCCCAGGGCATTACTATGGTTGCAAATGGGTTTTTAGTGGCTTTCTAAGGTGTTCTGACTGTTATTAGCACAGTATTATGCATTTGCTAGTGTTCTGGATGGTTGTATACTGACAAAGAGCCCAACCTCAAGTCTCTGTAATATTCTGGTCTCTAGATTTTGCATGAGTCCCTCTTTAAAGGACTTTTTTTAAATCATCATGCTGTACAAAAACTGTCCAACAATCACTTAGAAAAAAAAGAGGGGTCAATGCCAAAGTTTAATATTTAGCAAACACTCCTAATTATTATGTGGCACAAATACCCTCAAGATAACTGGGATAACATTTTTTTTTTTTTTAAATAATGACCATTTTTAACCTGACGTGCTCATAATTTTGTTTTCTTTTGAAAGTTAACTTTTTATCTCAGTCAGTAGTATCACTATTCAGCAGACAGACACAATAGCAGGAACTCTCAAAGTCTCAAACTGATGACACAGCAGTGGCGCGGAGTGAACGCTGCGGTTTTTAACTATATTGAATGTCTGCTTTCCAATTTCAATCCATTGCAATTCAATAGAATCTAGCTCTTTAAATGACATTTTTATTCTTCTTTTCAACAAGTCTTTTAAATAAAAGTGTAAAAAGACTCTTTAAAGTGAAAAAGAAAAGGAGATAAAAGTTTCTGATTGTTAATCTCTCAAATCTCATTTTTTCACTCCAGTAGCTCAAACTACTCCAAGGTTCGATTCCCACAGGAACTGATAAAATATTCTAGATAAACGTGCTGCTAAATGCATAAATGTCGCTGTTTAAATATCTTGTTTTCTCACAGGTTTCTCACTTTGAATAACAAGGCGACCTCAAATCTAACCCTAGCTCTGCTGGCACTAAATATTTATGTGACCCTTTGAGATAAAGAAAAATTTGCTAATGCTCAATGTACTGTTTTCAAATTCTGCTGAACCCTGCAATCTTGTCAGCTGACAAACATCGACTTCCCAAACCAACATGGAGGCAACGCAGTGGAGGAAATCCGGTGATTTTCCTGTCAGGAAAAGATGTTTTTCTCACCCTTTCTCTAGCTTGAAGCTGCTGTGTGGTCATATCAAAACTCTCTCACTTGGTGTCAAGCTGCTCAACATGCAAATCCTTGAAAGCACATGAGCGAGAAGGTCTGAAGAGGTTTTTCTGGAGATGTTTGAAATTGAGATATCCAGTTGTGTCCTGTGACTGGAGATCGTGGCCGGTCTCAGGAGAGGCATTTCTGTTTGTGTTACATGTTTATCTGACAACTTTTCAGGAGTTTTTCTGGCTTTGAGGAAGCAGACATGTCTTATCTTCTCATTTTGGGACTCACGGTACTGTGGATTATACAGATTCAAGTAAGTTGCATGAAAACTTGTTTGTCTTTAAGTAACTATTTAAATGATTTGTTAAATTGTTGGGACATGTACCATGGTAATACCATTGTATTAACTGAAGGAAAATGGTATTATTGATGGTATTAACTAAAGGAAAATGCACTTAAAAAATACTATGGTATTTTTTGCTTTTGGACCAGGTAGTACTGATTTTTATGTTATTTACGTGATATTCCAAGGTACTTCTATGAATAGAATGGTACACCTCCTAAACAAATTGATATTGTCATGGTATCAGGTCTACTTTTTTTTTTTTTTTTTTTTGTAATTGATCAGTCCACCATGGTATTGAACCTTTACTCTTTTGTGGTATAATTTTAATTTATAATTCTTTATTATATAATTGAGTTTTTTCCTTGAGAAAATTACTGTATCTGTAATATGATATGTATAAAGTAATATGTAAACGCCTTGTAAAATGTGGCAATACCATGGTACATTGCTGATGCTAGAAGATATATTGTACTTTGATCTAAACTATGATTATAGATAGTTTGATAGACAGATTCGAGTAAGGTGTGTGAAAAGTGGAGTCTACATCTTTAAGTAACTATTTAAATGAGTTGTTAAAAGTTGTACCATGCACCATGGTAATATCATGGTATTCATTGAATGACCATGTATGAATATGCACTTTTTAAATAGTACTATGGTATTTTTGTTTTTGGACCATGGTAGTACCAATTATTATGGTATTTACATGGTACTTCACAGCACTTCCTTGAATACCGTTTTTGGTATTTTTAGTAACTGATCACTGTACCATGGTACTGACCCATTTCTTTTTTGTAAGGGTGGTATAATTTTAATTTACAATACTAATAATAATTAATTTATATATTTCTTGGACATGTACTATGGTAATACCATGGCTTTCTTTGAAATACTATGTAAATACCTTGCAAAAAGTAGGGGTACTATGGTACATTGCTGATATCAGATGATAATACCATGGTACTTTGATTTATACTAGGGCTATATAGCTGTGATTATTGGAAACATCCCATGGTATATTTCCAAAGAAAGATAATATTACCATTGTACCTCTAATAAGTACAAGAAGGTTTACATATATATATATGGTATCTGAATATGGTACCATAAGAATCTTATAATAATAAATATTAATTTTGGGGGGGGAGTTGTACCATGATAATACCATGGTATTTTTATATTAATACTATGGTAAATTAATATGCAAAACATCTGAACTCAACATACCCAGATAGCATCTGGATGTAGGCCACTTCAGGCACTGATGTTGGCTGCTTTCTGGCCCGTGAGAAAAGTCCAGGGTTAGAATAAAAATAAACTGTGACCCACATTAGGGTCAGGTTTGGTTTATTTGCTTTGTTTTTGGCTGACTTGGCTATGCTGTGACCCGCTTGTGGCCCAGATCTGGCAAACAGGAGCAGAACGCCATTAAAGTAGTACCATTATTCCACAAGGTATGTGGGCCGGATCTGGGACAAAATAGTTTTGCTAACTGGCTATCAAAGTTTCATACTGTTATCATCACTAAAACATACCACACGAAGAGGATCTGCATTGAAAGATTAGATTTTTGCATAAACCTCTTATTTTTTGTTCCATTAACATGTTTTTAAAAATGTTTATGTGATTTGTGCACCTCACAGTACCAGTCTTGCATTCTTATTTGCGAGCCACATTTTTGTTTCTGTCATTCCAGGCCGCCTCTAATCGCTGCGATGCACCTGTTACAGTCCTGAACAAAACTCCCTGCACATCGTGCGCGGCTGCCGCTGCCGTCGTCTGCCCGCGAGGGTTCAGGAAGATCAACAAGAACCCCGAATTCTGCAGGTGTGTGATCATCCAGGTTTTACTTTCCGTTCGTTCAGTATGTTAGTGTCTAATGTGTACTGTCCTGTTTCAGATATGTGGTGGAAATCGGGGATCGTCAGGTAGAGCAACAAGGGTGCGCTCATACCTGTCAGGGGGTTACGACAGTCCAAAAGTGCTGTCCAGGCTTTTGGGGACCCCTGTGCTTGCGTGAGTTACAATGACATCAAAAACGTTTGGACATTTAAGATACACATAAAAATGCATGAATCGCTTTATATGAAATATATAGGTATATGTAATATATTTAAGTCCTTACACTTTTTCGGGTCACCGTATATCAGTTTCTCCTGTACTATACTAGCCAAGTACAGTGATATCACTTACTGGTTAAATGTCTGAGCTGGTAACCCAAAGACTGCAGGTTCAAATTTACTTTAAGTTGCTTTGGGTAAGAAAGTATCTACTATGTGATGAATTTCCTAACCAGTCCTGTGTGTTTCTCCAGCTTGCCCTAGCTGGTCAGGAAAGATGTGTAACGGTTATGGTACATGTGAATCTGGAGAATCAGGAAATGGCACCTGTGTTTGTAATGTAAGTCCATCTTCTTATGTTCTTTTACCTTGATTTTACATTTTTATGTTAAAATAGATGCTTTATTTATTTATTTCAATTTTATTTAAATAAGCTTTGCTAGGGTAAGTAATAACACAAAACAAATGATAATAATAAAATAATAATTAATAAAAAAACAATAGAGTTACCTTTTTAAATCATAACAGTTATGTTCCTCTACTTAAATTCCTCTACAACAAATTTGGTTTTGGTTGGTTTATTTATTTATATATTTGCTTTAAAAAACTGAGTTATGTTGCCACTTCAATTAATATAATTAAATTAAAATAACAATAATAATAATGTATAATAAATTGTTATTTTTTTAAATATGAGTTATGTTCATCTACTTGAATGTTGTTAATTTTATGTAAAATTTTGGTTGAAATAAAGAAACGAATTAATTAATAAACAAGCATTAATTATATTTACAGTAGTGGCCAAAAGTGATGTCCGGCTTAGGAAAATTGACGACTTCTCCCTTTATTCAAATATTATTAAAATGTATTGAAGGTTTTGTAAGCATATTGCGTAGTTGTGCTTGGAGTCAGTTGTTTTAATTATAACGCAATGAAACATGCCAAATTGTGCGACATAATTTTTGGCCAGGCTGTCAAACTAAGAAAATGTGAACACATACAAAAATGAGAGAACCATAAATATATTAATAACTGATTATGTTGTAGTCAATTTATGCTTTTTCTTTGAGCTTTTTGTTTTTCAGTGCATTTTATCTTGCAGTAAAATAGAATTTATATAAGTAAATAAGTTATATAATTTATTTTGTAGTAAAATAAAAACTGTAGCTGTAGTTTGCCTTTTTTTGCTAAAGATAAATACCTTAATTACATTTAGTTTTTTCTTCCCACAAATTTATAGTATTTTAAAATATATAAAACATTTTCCTCATATTTTGATGGTTCATTCAAACTTGTGGGGTTGTTAACAGGGTATCCGCGGGTCCTTAAAAAGTCTTAAAAAGTCTTAAATATATTTTTCCTAATAAAAGGCCTTAAAAAGTCTTAAAATGTCTTAAATTCAGATTGGATAGGTCTTAAATATTTTTCGTTGCATTACCGCAAAAATGATTTATGTATGTTTTATGTTTTCTAATACGTCCCCGACGGAATGGGCCAGAGCTGGAGAGCGCAGCTCATGGTTGCTTAGTAACGGAAGACGCCACCGCAGCGCCCGAGCGCTTTGGAAAGGAGAAAGCGGCGCCGACGCGTTTTCCATGCGTTTTTAGACGCGACATATGAACGGTTCCTAAAAGAGTTCAAATGGGTCAACGTGCCAAATGCGAGTAGAATCAGCGCTGAAATGTGTTCGGTAACTTTTTATGAATGGTGGTGGGAATTTAATATAGGCCTATAATTTGCAACGGCTGTGATGTAATTATATAAATAATAGTCTGAAGGTGCTGCATGTTTGCTGTAGCAGTGGTGTTTTCATTTTCCATTCACTGTAAATGCTACTTTGTTTGTGACGTTTAAATTTGCATTTGGGAATGCAATATTAGTCATTAGAATCATTTATAATTCTGTTGTTGTTTAAGAGAAGTTTCAGTGTCACATGATTCTTCAGAAATGCTGATTTGCTGCTCAAGAAACATTCACTATTTATATTATTAAGGTTAAAATGCAGTTTTTGCTGCTTAAAATTGTTGTGGAAATCCAATTTAAACATCTGTGGTAAGATTTAAAAAATAGAAAAATGAATACTTTAATTCATCATACTTTAAAGTGATAAAGTGAGTGAAGAGTGAAGACATTTAAAATGTTACAGAATATTTCTATTTAATAAATACTTTAATAAATAATATATTTGATAAATACATGTAATATAATTTCAAATAAACGCTGTTCATTGAACTTCCTATTTTTCAAACAAATATCACCATTTCCACAAAAATATGAAGCAGCACAACTGTTTTCAACATTGATAATCAGAAATGTTTCTTGAGCATCAAATCAAATTGTAATAATTTCTGAAGGATCATGTGACACTGAAGACTGGAGTAATGATGTTGAAAATGATCACAGGAATAAATTACATTTTATAAAATATTTTTTATAAAATATAGAAAACGTTTTTTATTTGTAAGGATATTTCACAATGTTGCTGTTTTTACTGTATTTTTGATCAAATAAATGCAGCCCTGATGAGCAGAAGGGACTTATTTTAACATCAATAATTGTTTCCAAACATTTCGCAGGTACTTTAATAATAACAATTCTATTAATACATTTAATATATATGTATTAATGTACAATAATTATTTAATATACATGTGTATATATATGTATGTATGTATGTATGTGTGTGTGTGTGTGCGCATGCGTTTCCATCGCAGGTTTGGTCTTAAATTTCATGTAAGGTGGTATTAAAAAGGTCTTAAAAAGTCTTAAATTTAACTTAATTTAATTTAAATCTGCAGATACCCTGTGTTAAAAACAAATATCCCCTCTGGACAAGTAAAATGTAAATGTACTAGCACACTAAATAACTAAATAAATAATTTATAGTAAATTAGAGGTACCTTTTTAAATGTTATGTTCTTCTACTTCAGTTTTATGTAACACTTTTTTGCTGAAATAGATGCTTATTTATTTATTTAAATATGTATGGTTCAGGGCCATTTGTAACTTATAATAATAGTAATAATAATCATCATCATCATCATCATCAACAATTTTTCAGGAAGGATATACAGGTTTTGCATGCCAGAACTGTTTGAATAAGAATGCCTATGGAGACCACTGCCTTTCAGGTCTGTTATTTGTACGACAATAATTTCTGATCGCATAAGCTAATAATCATCATTTTCAAAGATAAAACGGTCTAATTGTAAAACTATTATAGAGTGCAGTTGTGTGAATGGAAAGTGTAATTCAGGACCTGACGGGGACGGAGAATGTTACTGTCAGCCGCCATTTTCAGGACCAAAGTGTGATAAAGGTAATTTAAGTTAATCTACCCGTGTCACATTTTTCATAAAATATATACAAATACTTCTGTTAAATATCATTATGTTTAATCACACATTTGTTCTTTTCCTCTGCAGTTTCTACATCTTGTTCAAACTGCCCGGCCTACTCGTACTGTAAAGGAGAGGATGCAGGTGCCGTGTGCGAATGTCTGCCGGGATACAAAAAGATCGGACAAATGTGTATAGGTACTTTCCTGATTTAATGTTATATTTAGTGTATGTTTTGTGTCGTGTTTTGCAAATGCTTTTAAAGGTACACTATGTAACATTTATTTTGTTCAAAATTAATCAAAATATAAATAATGAGTCAATACATCGTCAATCTTTCCTCCAAAATGTGTTTTTGTCTTAACCTGATTCACTAGGGTTAGAGTATTATAAGTGTTTATATTTTAGACCTGATGGGATGGATTTGCAGGAAATTGCATACATGCGTCACTCACCTGTGCATATCATATCTGACTTTGACGTGTGTATGGTGTGGGAGTGGCATAGGTTTGTTGTCACAACGAGCACGAAAGGTGGACATAAAGCATTCTAAATCTGGAATCAACTGTGTTAAACAAAAGCCAAACAGAGGAGAGTCTGCTGGCAAAAAGCGATTGCGACAGAGCTCGTAATAAAACAAGAATCAACATCGGCTTGGCTTTTTGGAGTTGGTGAGAACTGAGGGATTTGAAATGTTGATGCATGTAGATGGTGTTTTTATTATTTAACAGTTGAGTAAAGTATTTTATTGAACAGATGAATTGCCATATGTAGCTCTCTAGTGGATTTCATTGTAAAGCAGTATCTGTTGTGTAGGGTCATATCATTATGGTTGTGGCACTGTGCTGGTATTTATTTTCAAGGAAGTACCGTTGTAATGAGAAATCAAGTCCCCCCCAGAAATCGGGTCTCCTTTAGGACCCAGGTGATAATGCCTGACCAAAACTTCACTATGATGTTTATTACATTAAATGCACAAACAACATGCTTGAAATATAAAATGAATGCCTATATATTGCATAATAAAACAAACTGGAAACAGATATAGAAAGCAAAAAACATACCTAATTTAATATAATCTAAGCTAGCAGGATAATCGGGTAGATGCTAGCATGCTATGCTAGTACATAAGCTAACTAAAAAACTGTAAGAAAGAGAAATGCTTGATTTCACAACCTATAGCTTCTGTTATGTAGTATATGAACTATGTCATTTAAGAGACATTAATGGTCATTATAATGCATTTTAAACTCATAACATGATTTTGTAGGAATTATAATCATGTGCTAAAAATACTACCCATTAAAAGTCTGTTGAACCATCCGGGATCACTCGGGGTCCTAAAGGATTCCTGGGGGGGTTCGATTTCTCACCCACACTGTGTCTTTGGGTAAAGCTACAGTAACATCTTCAGCTAGCTTGTTGAGATCCTTTCCATCTAAACTGGTTATATCTCTTAAGCCTAGTAGTGCATGTTTTATGAGCAGTATGATGACTATATTCATCCGCACAGTCACGCAGAGCCGAAGCACAACCAAAACAAAGTTCTTCCGCTGAATGCATGCAGTTGTGTTTTTAACCGCTAGAGGGCCAAAATTGACATAGTGTACCTTTAAATGCAGAAGAGGTGAGTTCCTATCCATCATCTCTTTCTATATTGTCCCAGGTGTGTGTTCGCCCGGGATTTGTGACGTGAACGCTAAATGTTCATTTAGTGTCGGGAAGTTTCAATGCGAGTGTGAAGAGGGATTCAAGGGAGATGGCAAACGCTGCGTTCCCATCAACCCCTGCGATACTAATAACGGAGGCTGTCCTGTGGAGTCCACCCTCTGTGAATTTACAGGCCCAGGGAAGGTGAGCAATGCATTGTGGGATAGAAACTGAAGCTAATGTAGAATTCAATGTTGTTTGTTATATGAGCTTTGTGTGTTTCCTCCCCAGTCGAAGTGTGTGTGTTTGCCCGGATATGAGTCATCCGACCCGTCCAAGGGCTGCACGCCAAAGCCTGTCTGCACACAAGGTTCATGCCACAGGAGTGCCCAGTGTGAAGTGAACTCGAACGGCTCACCCAGGTCTGTCCCGGTGCTTCCCCCACGATAACATGACAAACCCTGTGTCTCAATCAGCTCCCTAGCCCCCTAGGTCGTGAATCAGTATATCATGAAAATGAATGTGGCCGACTCCCTGATCAGTGTCCTAACTACTGAACTAGGGAGCTGATTGAGACACACCCAAAGGCAACTTTCACTTCCTTCAGTGGCACTCTTTTGACTGAGAGAATCTCACGAAACCTGTCCAAAACTTGTCCAGGTCACACAAAATCTGAAGAAAAAACAAAAAACATATTAAACA